>NW_026734442.1:0-300000 GCF_949786415.1 Peromyscus eremicus | reverse complement strand
TGTGCTTCCTACACACACCGACTATATCTCATTCAACTCTGCTTAGGAAACTGACAAGAACAGTAGCTCCTCTTCAGTCCAATACACTGTACTTGCTGGGAACAGACGCCAGTGCTATTTGTACTGTGTATGGCAATGGGAGCGCAATAGTGACTCTTCTTACCAGAAAACAACTCTTGCTCATAGGACCAAAAACTGCATGTGATTCAACTCCATTTAGGACTGGGAAACAAACGCTAGCTCGCCTTACAAGAAACACACTCTACTTTTGAGAAAAGGGCGCTCTTCTACTCTGCTGTGATTCCTATAGGGCCAAAACAGTGAGCTTGCTCAGAACAAAAGAACTGTGCTTCCTACACACACGGCCTTATCTAGTTCAATTCTGCTTAGGAAACTGATATGAACAGTAGATCCTCTTCAGTCCAATACACTGTACATGCAGAGAATAGACGCAACTGCTATTTGCCCTGTGTATGACAATGGGAGCGCAATAGTGACTCTTCTTACCAGAGAACAACTCTTGCTCGTAGGACCAGAAACTGCATGTGATTTTACTCCATTTAGGACTTGGAAACAAACGCTAGCTTGCCTTACAAGAAACACACTCTGCTTTTGAGAAAAGAGCACTCTTCTACTCTAATGTGATTCCTATAGGGCCAGAAGAGTGAGCTTGCTCAGAACAAAAGAACTGTGCTTCCTACACACACCGACTATATTTAGTTCAACTCTGCTTAGGAAACTGACAAGAACAGTAGATACTCCTCAGTCCAATACACTGCACATGCTGGGAACAGACGCCAGTGCTATTTGCCCTGTGTATGGCAATGGGAGCGCAATAGTGACTTTCCTTACCAAAAAAAAAAACTCTTGCTCGTAGTACCAGAAACTGCATGGGATTCAACACCATTTAGGACTGGGAAACAAACACTAGCTCGCCATACAAGAAATACACTCTGCTTTTGAGAAAAGAGCACACTTCTACTCCACTGTGTTTCCTATGGGATCCGAACAGTGAGCTTGCTCAGAAAACAAAAGAACTGTGCTTCCTACACACACAGGCCATATCTAGTTCTACTCTGCTTAGGAAACTGACAAGAAAAGTAGCTCCTCTTCAGTCCAATTCACTGTACATGCTGGGAACAGACGTGAGTGCTATTTGCTCTGTGTATGCGAATGGGAGCGCAATAGTGACTTTCTTACAGAAAACAACTCTTACTCATGGGACCAAAAACTTCATGTGATTCAACTCCTTTTAGGACTGGGAAACAAACGCTAGCTCTCCTTACAAGAAACACACTCTGCTTTTGAGAAAAGAGCACTCTTCTACTCTACTGCGTTTCCTACAGAGCCAAAACAGTGAGGTTGCTCAGAACAAAAGAACTGTGCCTCCTAGACACACGGCCATATCAGTTTCAAATCTGCTTAGGAAACTGACAAGAACAGTAGATCCTCTACAGTCTAATACACTGTACATGCTGGGAATAGACGCCAGAGCTATTTGCCTTGTGTATGACAATGGGAGCGCAATAGTGACTCTTCTTACCAGAAAACAACTCTTGCTCGTAGGACCAGAAACTGCATGTGATTCAACTCCATTTAGGACTGGGAACAAACGCTAGCTCGCCTTACAAGAAACACACTCTGCTTTTGAGAAAAGAGCACTCTTCTACTCTAATGTGTTTCCGATAGGGCAAGAACAGTGAGCTTGCTCAGAAAAAAGGAACTGTGCTTCCTACACACACGGGCCATATCTAGTTCAACTCTACTTAGGAAACTGAAAGAACAGTAGCTCCTCTTCTGTCCAACACACTGTACTTAATGGGAACAGATGCGAGTGTTATTTGCACTGTGTATGGCAATGGGAGCACAATAGTGACTTTCCTTACCAGAAAACAACTCTTGCTCGTAGGACCAAAAACTGCATGTGATTCAACTCCATTTAGGACTGAAAAATAAACGCTAGCTCGCCTTACAAGAAACACACTCTGCTTTTGAGAAAAGGGCACTCTTCTACTCTACTGTGTTTCCTATAGGTCCAAAACAGTGAGCTTGCTCAGAACAAAAGAACTGTGCTTCCTACACACACGGCCATATCTAGTTCAATTCTGCTTAGGAAACTGACAAGAACAGTAGATCCTCTTCAGTCCAATACACTGTACATGCTGGGAATAGACGCCAGTGCTATTTGCCCTGTGTATTAAAATAGGAGCGCAATAGTGACTCTTCTTACCAGAAAACAACTCTTGCTCGTAGGAACAGAAACTGCATGTGATTTTACTCCATTTAGGACTGGGAAACAAACGCTAGCTCGTCTTACAAGAAACACACTCTGCTTTTAGGAAAGGGCACTCTTCTACTCTAATGTGTTTCATATAGGGCCAGAAAAGTGAGCTTGCTCAGAACAAAAGAACTGTGCTTCCAACACACACCGACTATATTTAGTTCCATATGCTTAGGAAACTGACAAGAGTAGTAGATCCTCTTCAGTCCAATACACTGTACTTGCTGGGAACAGACGCGAGTGCTATTTGCCCTGTGTATGACAATGGGAGCGCAATAGTGACTCTTCTTACCAAAAAACAACTCTTGCTTGTAAAACCAGAAACTGCATGGGATTCAACTCCATTTAGGACTGGGAAACAAACGCTAACTCGCCTTACAAGAAACACACTCTGCTTTTGAGAAAAGAGCACTCTTCTACTCTACTGTGTTTCCTATGGGATCCGAACAGTGAGCTTGCTCAGAACAGAAGAAGTGTGCTTCCTACACACACGGGCCATATCCAGTTCAACTCTGCTTAGGAAACTGACAAGAACAGTAGCTCCTCTTCAGTCCAATACACTGTACTTGATGGTAACAGACGGGAGTGCTATTTGCACTGTGTGTGGCAATGGGAGGGCAATAGTGACTTTCCTTACCAGAAAACAACTCTTGCTTGTAGGACCAGAAACTGCATGAGATTCAACTCCATTTAGAACTGGGAAACAAACGCTAGCTCGCCTTACAATAAACACACTCTGCTTTTGAGAAAAGACAACTCATCTACTCTACTGTGTTTCCTATAGGGTTCGAACAGTGACCTTGCTTCGAACATAAGAACCGTGCTTCCTACACACATGGGCCATATCTAGTTCAACTCTGCTTAGGAAACTGACACAAACGGTAGCTCCTCTTCAGTCCAATACACTGTACTTGCTGGGAACAGACGCCAGTGCTATTTGCACTGTGTATGGCAATGGGAGCGCAATAGTGACTCATCTTTCCAGAAAACAACTCTTGTTCATGGGACCAAAAACTGCATGTGATTCAACTCCATTTAGGACTGGGAAACAAACGCTAGCTCTCCTTACAAGAAACACACTCTGCTTTTGAGAAAAGAGCACTCTTCTACTCTACTGCGTTTCCTACAGAGCCAAAACAGTGAGCTTGCTCAGAACAAAAGAACTGTGCTTCCTAGACACACGGCCATATCAGGTTCAATTCTGCTTAGGAAACTGACAAGAACAGTAGATCCTCTACAGTCTAATACACTGTACATGCTGGGAATAGACGCCAGAGCTATTTGCCTTGTGTATGACAATGGGAGTGCAATAGTGACTCTTCTTACCAGAAAACAACTCTTGCTCGTAGGACCAGAAACTGCATGTGATTCAACTCCATTTAGGACTGGGAACAAACGCTAGCTCGCCTTACAAGAAACACACTCTGCTTTTGAGAAAAGAGCACTCTTCTACTCTAATGTGTTTCCGATATGGCCAGAACAGTGAGCTTGCTCAGAAAAAAGGAACTGTGCTTCCTACACACACGGGCCATATCTAGTTCAACTCTACTTAGGAAACTGAAAGAACAGTAGCTCCTCTTCAGTCCAATACACTGTACTTAATGGGAACAGATGCGAGTGTTATTTGCACTGTGTATGGCAATGGGAGCACAATAGTGACTTTCCTTACCAGAAAACAACTCTTGCTCGTAGGACCAGAAACTGCATGTGATTCAACTCCATTTAGGACTGAAAAACAAACGCTAGCTCGCCTTACAAGAAACACACTCTGCTTTTGAGAAAAGGGCACTCTTCTACTCTACTGTGTTTCCTATAGGTCCAAAACAGTGAGCTTGCTCAGAACAAAAGAACTGTGCTTCCTACACACACGGCCATATCTAGTTCAATTCTGCTTAGGAAACTGACAAGAACAGTAGATCCTCTTCAGTCCAATACACTGTACATGCTGGGAATAGACGCCAGTGCTATTTGCCCTGTGTATTAACATAGGAGCGCAATAGTGACTCTTCTTACCAGAAAACAACTCTTGCTCGTAGGACCAGAAACTGCATGTGATTTTACTCCATTTAGGACTGGGAAACAAACGCTAGCTCATCTTACAAGAAACACACTCTGCTTTTAGGAAAGGGCACTCTTCTACTCTAATGTGTTTCCTATAGGGCCAGAAGAGTGAGCTTGCTCAGAACAAAAGAACTGTGCTTCCAACACACACCGACTATATTTAGTTCCATATGCTTAGGAAACTGACAAGAATAGTAGATCCTCTTCAGTCCAATACACTGTACTTGCTGGGAACAACGTGAGTGCTATTTGCCCTGTGTATGACAATGGGAGCGCAATAGTGACTCTTCTTACCAAAAAACAACTCTTGCTTGTAAAACCAGAAAGTGCATGTGATTCAACTCCATTAAGGACTGGGATACAAACGCTAACTCGCCTTACAAGAAACACACTCTGCTTTTGAGAAAAGAGCACTCTTCTACTCTACTGTGTTTCCTATGGGATCCGAACAGTGAGCTTGCTCAGAACAGAAGAAGTGTGCTTCCTACACACACGGGCCATATCCAGTTCAACTCTGCTTAGGAAACTGACAAGAACAGTAGCTCCTCTTCAGTCCAATACACTGTACTTGCTGGGAACAGACGCCAGTGCTACTTGCACTGTGTATGGCAATGGGAGCACAATAGTGACTCTTCTTACCGGACAACAACTCTTGCTCGTAGGACCAGAAACTGCATGGGATTCAACACCATTTAGGACTGGGAAACAAACACTAGCTCGCCTTACAAGAAATACACTCTGCTTTTGAAAAAAGAGCACACTTCTACTCTACTGTGTTTCCTATAGGGTCCGAAGAGTGAGCTTGCTCAGAACAAAAGAACTGTGCTTCCTACACACACGGGCCATATCTATTCCAACTCTTCTTTGGAAACTGACAAGAACAATAGATCCTCTTCAGTCCAATACACTGTACTTGATGGTAACAGACGGGAGTGCTATTTGCACTGTGTGTGGCAATGGGAGCGCAATAGTGACTTTCCTTACCAGAAAACAACTCTTGCTTGTAGGACCAGAAACTGCATGAGATTCAACTCCATTTAGAACTGGGAAACAAACGCTAGCTCTCCTTACAATAAACACACTCTGCTTTTGAGAAAAGACAACTCATCTACTCTACTGTGTTTCCTATAGGGTCCGAACAGTGACCTTGCTTCGAACAAAAGAACCGTGCTTCCTACACACACGGGCCATATCTAGTTCAACTCTGCTTAGGAAACTGACAAAAACGGTAGCTCCTCTTCAGTCCAATACACTGTACTTGCTGGGAACAGACGCCAGTGCTATTTGCACTGTGTATGGCAATGGGAGCGCAATAGTGACTCATCTTTCCAGAAAACAACTCTTGCTCATGGGACCAAAAACTGCATGTGATTCAACTCCACTTAGGACTGGGAAACAAACGCTAGCTCGCC
The DNA here is from genome assembly GCF_949786415.1 of Peromyscus eremicus. Classification (NCBI taxonomy): domain Eukaryota; kingdom Metazoa; phylum Chordata; class Mammalia; order Rodentia; family Cricetidae; genus Peromyscus; species Peromyscus eremicus. The sequence continues at coordinate 294,246 of NW_026734442.1, read as the reverse complement.
TTACAAGAAACTCACTCTGCTTTTGAGAAAAGAGCACTCTTCAACTCTAATGTGTTTCCTATAGGGCCAGAAAAGTGAGCTTGCTCAGAACAAAAGAACTGTGCTTCCTACACACACCGACTATATCTCGTTCAACTCTGCTTAGGAAACTGACAAGAACAGTAGATCCTCTTCAGTCCAATACACTGTACTTGCTGGGAACAGACGCCAGTGCTATTTGTGCTGTGTATGGCAATGGGAGCGCAATAGTGACTCTTCTTACCAGAAAACAACTCTTACTCATAGGACCAAAAACTGCATGTGATTCAACTGCATTTAGGACTGGGAAACAAACGCAAGCTCGCCTTACAAGAAACACACTCTACTTTTGAGAAAAGGGCACTCTTCTACTCTACTGTGTTTCTTATAGGGCCAAAACAGTGAGCTTGCTCAGAACAAAAGAACTGTGCTTCCTACACACTCGGCCATATCTAGTTCAATTCTGCTTAGGAAACTGACAAGAACAGTAGATCCTCTTCAGTCCAATACACTGTACTTGCTGGGAATAGACGCCAGTTCTATTTGCCCTGTGTATTACAATAGGAGCGCAATAGTGACTCTTCTTACCAGAAAACAACTCTTGCTCGTAGGAACAGAAACTGCATGTGATTTTACTCCATTTATGACTGGGAAACAAACGCTAGCTCGTCTAACAAGAAACACACTCTGCTTTTAGGAAAGGGTACTTTTCTTCTCTAATGTGTTTCCTATAGGGCCAGAAGAGTGAGCTTGCTCAGAACAAAAGAACTGTGCTTCCAACACACACCGACTATATTTAGTTCCATAAGCTTAGGAAACTGACAAGAATAGTAGATCCTCTTCAGTCCAATACACTGTACTTGCTGGGAACAGACACGAGTGCTATTTGCCCTGTGTATGACAATGGGAGCGCAATAGTGACTCTTCTTATCAGAAAACAACTCTTGCTAGTAGGACCAGAAACTGCATGGGATTCAACTCCGTTTCAGACTGGGAAACAAACACTAGCTCGCCTTACAAGAAACACACTCTGCTTGATAAAAGAGCACTCTTCTACTCTAATGTGTTTCCGATAAGCCCAGAACAGTGAGCTTGCTCAGAAGAAAGGAACTGTGCTTCCTACACACAAGGGCCATATCTAGTTAAACTCTACTTAGGAAACTGAAAGAACAGTAGCTCCTCTTCAGTCCAATACACTATACTTAATGGGAACAGATGCGAGTGTTATTTGCACTGTGTATGGCAATGGGAGCTCAATAGTGACTTTCCTTACCAGAAAACAACTCTTGCTCGTAGGACCAAAAACTGGATGTGATTCAACTCCATTTAGTACTGGGAAACAAACACTAGCTCGCCTTACAAGAAACTCACTCTGCCTTTGAGAAAAGAGCACTCTTCAACTCTAATGTGTTTCCTATAGGGCCAGAAAAGTGAGCTTGCTCAGAACAAAAGAACTGTGCTTCCTACACACACCGACTATATCTCGTTCAACTCTGCTTAGGAAACTGACAAGAACAGTAGATCCTCTTCAGTCCAATACACTGTACTTGCTGGGAACAGACGCCAGTGCTATTTGTGCTGTGTATGGCACTGGGAGCGCAATAGTGACTCTTCTTACCAGAAAACAACTCTTACTCATAGGACCAAAAACTGCATGTGATTCAACTCCATTTAGGACTGGGAAACAAACGCAAGCTCGCCTTACAAGAAACACACTCTACTTTTGAGAAAAGGGCACTCTTCTACTCTACTGTGTTTCTTATAGGGCCAAAACAGTGAGCTTGCTCAGAACAAAAGAACTGTGCTTCCTGCACACTCGGCCATATCTAGTTCAATTCTGCTTAGGAAACTGACAAGAACAGTAGATCCTCTTCAGTCCAATACACTGTACTTGGTGGGAATAGACGCCAGTGCTATTTGCCCTGTGTATTACAATAGGAGCGCAATAGTGACTCTTCTTACCAGAAAACAACTCTTGCTCGTAGGAACAGAAACTGCATGTGATTTTACTCCATTTATGACTGGGAAACAAACGCTAGCTCGTCTAACAAGAAACACACTCTGCTTTTAGGAAAGGGTACTCTTCTACTCTAATGTGTTTCCTATAGGGCCAGAAGAGTGAGATTGCTCAGAACAAAAGAACTGTGCTTCCAACACACACCGACTATATTTAGTTCCATAAGCTTAGGAAACTGACAAGAATAGTAGATCCTCTTCAGTCCAATACACTGTACTTGCTGGGAACAGACACGAGTGCTATTTGCACTGTGTATGACAATAGGAGCGCAATAGTGACTCTTCTTACCAGAAAACAACTCTTGCTCGTAGGAACAGAAACTGCATGTGATTTTACTCCATTTATGACTGGGAAACAAACACTAGCTCGCCTTACAAGAAACACACTCTGCTTTTGATAAAAGAGCACTCTTCTACTCTAATGTGTTTCCGATAAGCCCAGAACAGTCGGCTTGCTCAGAAGAAAGGAACTGTGCTTCCTACACACAAGGGCCATATCTAGTTAAACTCTACTTAGGAAACTGAAAGAACAGTAGCTCCTCTTCAGTCCAATACACTGTACTTAATGGGAACAGATGCGAGTGTTATTTGCACTGTGTATGGCAATGGGAGCTCAGTAGTGACTTTCCTTACCAGAAAACAACTCTTGCTCGTAGGACCAAAAACTGGATGTGATTCAACTCCATTTAGGACTGGGAAACAAACACTAGCTCGCCTTACAAGAAACACATTCTGCTTTTGAGTAAAGATCACTCTTCTACTCTACTGTGTTTCCTATAGGGCCAGAACAGTGAGCTTGCTCAGAACAAAAGAACTGTGCTTCCTACACACACGGCCATATCTAATTCAATTCTGCTTAGGAAACTGACAGTAACAGTAGATCCTCCTCAGTCCAATACACTGTACATGCTGGGAACAGACGCCAGTGCTATTTGTAATTTTTATGACAATTGGAGCGCAATAGTGACTCTTCTTACCAGAAGACAACTCTTGCATGTAGGACCAGAAACTGCATGGGATTCAACTCCATTAAGGACTGGGAAACAAACACATACTCGCCTTATAAGAAACACACTCTGCTTTTGAGAAAAGAGCACTCTTCTACTCTACTGTGTTTCCTATGGGATCCGAACAGTGAGCTTGCTCAGAACAAAAGAACTGTGCTTCCTACACACACGGGCCATATCTAGTTCAACTCTGCTTATTAAACTGACAAGAACAGTAGGTCCTCTTCAGTCCAATAAACTGTACATGCTGGGAACAGACGCCAGTGCTATTTGTAATTTGTATGACAATTGGAGCGCAATAGTGACTCTTCTTACCAGAAAACAACTCTTGCTCGTAAGACCAGAAACTTCATGTGATTTTACTCCATGTAGGACTGGGAAACAAATGCTAGCTTACCTTACAAGAAACACACTCTGCTTTTGAGAAAAGAGCACTCTTCTACTCCAATGTGTTTCCTATAGGGCCAGAAGAGTGAGCTTGCTCAGAACAAAAGAACTGTGCTTCCTACACACACCGACTATATTTAGTTCAACTCTGCTTAGGAAACTCACAAGAACAGTAGATCCTCTTCAGTCCAATACACTGCACATGCTGGGAACAGACGCCAGTGCTATTTGCCCTGTGTATAGCAATGGGAGCGCAATAGTGACTCTTCTTTCCAGAAAACAACTCTTGCTCGTAGGACCAAAAACTGCATGTGATTCAACTCCATTTAGGACTGGGAAACAAACGCTAGCTCGCCTTACAAGAAACACACTCTGCTTTTGAGAAAAGAGCACTCTTCTACTCTACTGTGTTTCCAATGGGATCCCAACAGTGAGCTTGCTCAGAACAGAAGAAGTGTGCTTCCTACACACACGGGCCATATCCAGTTCAACTCTGCTTAGGAAACTGACAAGAACAGTAGCTCCTCTTTAGTCCAATACACTGTACTTGCTGGGAACAGACCCAGTGCTATTTGTACTGTGTGTGGCAATGGGAGCACAATAGTGACTCTTCTTTCCATAAAACAACTCTTGCTCATAGGACCAAAAACTGCATGTGATTCAACTTCATTTAGGACTGGGAAACAAACGCTAGCTCGCCTTACAGGAAACACACTCTGCTTTTGAGAAAAGGGCACTCTTCTACTCCACAGTGTTTCCTATAGGGCCCAAACAGTGAGCTTGCTCAGAACAAAAGTACTGTGCTTCCTACACACACGGCCTTATCTAGTTCAATTCTGCTTAGGAAACTGACAAGAGCAGTAGATCCTCTTCAGTCCAATACACTGTACATGCAGGGAATAGACGCCAGTGCTATTTGCCCTGTGTATGACAATGGGAGTGCAATAGTGAATCTTCTTACCAGAGAACAACTCTTGCTCGTAAGACCAGAAACTGCATGTGATTTTACTCCATTTTGGACTGGGAAAAAAACGCTAGCTTGCCTTACAAGAAACACACTCTCCTTTTGAGAAAAGAGCACTCTTCTACTCTAATGTGTTTCCTATAGGGCCAGAAAAGTGAGCTTGCTCAGAACAAAAGAACTGTGCTTCCTACACACACCGACTATATCTCGTTCAACTCTGCTTAGGAAACTGACAAGAACAGTAGATCCTCTTCAGTCCAATACACTGTACTTGATGGTAACAGACGGGAGTGCTATTTGCACTGTGTGTGGCAATGGGAGCGCAATAGTGACTTTCCTTACCAGAAAACAACTCTTGCTTCGTAGGACCAGAAACTGCATGAGATTCAACTCCATTTAGAACTGGGAAACAAACGCTAGCTTGCCTTACAATAAACACACTCTGCTTTTGAGTAAAGACAACTCATCTACTCTACTGTGTTTCCTGTGGGGTCCGAACAGTGAGCTTGCTCCGAACAAAAGAACCGTGCTTCCTACACACACGGGCCAGATCTAGTTCAACTCTGCTTAGGAAACTGACAAGAACAGTAGCTCCTCTTCAGTCTAATACACTGTATTTGCTGGGAACAGATGCCAGTGCTATTTGCACTGTGTATGGGAATGGGAGCGCAATAGTGACTCTTCTTTCCAGAAAACAACTCTTGCTCATGGGACCAAAAACTGCATGTGATTCAACTCCATTTAGGACTGGGAAACAAACGCTAGTTCGCCTTACAAGAAACTCACTCTGCTTTTGAGAAAAGAGCACTCTTCTACTCTAATGTGTTTCCTATAGGGCCAGAAAAGTGAGCTTGCTCAGAACAAAAGAACTGTGCTTCCTACACACACCGACTATATCTCGTTCAACTCTGCTTAGGAAACTGACAAGAACAGTAGCTCCTCTTCAGTCCAATACACTGTACTTGCTGGGAACAGACGCCAGTGCTATTTGTACTGTGTATGGCAATGGGAGCGCAATAGTGACTCTTCTTACCAGAAAACAACTCTTGCTCATAGGACCAAAAACTGCATGTGATTCAACTCCATTTAGGACTGGGAAACAAATGCTAGCTCGCCTTACAAGAAACACACTCTACTTTTGAGAAAAGGGCGCTCTTCTACTCTGCTGTGATTCCTATAGGGCCAAAACAGTGAGCTTGCTCAGAACAAAAGAACTGTGCTTCCTACACACACGGCCTTATCTAGTTCAATTCTGCTTAGGAAACTGATATGAACAGTAGATCCTCTTCAGTCCAATACACTGTACATGCAGAGAATAGACGCAACTGCTATTTGCCCTGTGTATGACAATGGGAGCGCAATAGTGACTCTTCTTACCAGAGAACAACTCTTGCTCGTAGGAACAGAAACTGCATGTGATTTTACTCCATTTAGGACTTGGAAACAAACGCTAGCTTGCCTTACAAGAAACACACTCTGCTTTTGAGAAAAGAGCACTCTTCTACTCTAATGTGATTCCTATAGGGCCAGAAGAGTGAGCTTGCTCAGAACAAAAGAACTGTGCTTCCTACACACACCGACTATATTTAGTTCAACTCTGCTTAGGAAACTGACAAGAACAGTAGATACTCCTCAGTCCAATACACTGCACATGCTGGGAACAGACGCCAGTGCTATTTGCCCTGTGTATGGCAATGGGAGCGCAATAGTGACTTTCCTTACCAAAAAAAAAACTCTTGCTCATAGTACCAGAAACTGCATGGGATTCAACAACATTTAGGACTGGGAAACAAACACTAGCTCGCCATACAAGAAATACACTCTGCTTTTGAGAAAAGAGCACACTTCTACTCCATTGTGTTTCCTATGGGATCCGAACAGTGAGCTTGCTCAGAAAACAAAAGAACTGTGCTTCCTACACACACAGGCCATATCTAGTTCTACTCTGCTTAGGAAACTGACAAGAAAAGTAGCTCCTCTTCAGTCCAATTCACTGTACATGCTGGGAACAGACGTGAGTGCTATTTGCTCTGTGTATGCGAATGGGAGCGCAATAGTGACTTTCCTTACAGAAAACAACTCTTACTCATGGGACCAAAAACTTCATGTGATTCAACTCCTTTTAGGACTGGGAAACAAACGCTAGCTCTCCTTACAAGAAACACACTCTGCTTTTGAGAAAAGAGCACTCTTCTACTCTATTGCGTTTCCTACAGAGCCAAAACAGTGAGGTTGCTCAGAACAAAAGAACTGTGCCTCCTAGACACACGGCCATATCAGTTTCAAATCTGCTTAGGAAACTGACAAGAACAGTAGATCCTCTACAGTCTAATACACTGTACATGCTGGGAATAGACGCCAGTGCTATTTGCCTTGTGTATGACAATGGGAGCGCAATAGTGACTCTTCTTACCAGAAAACAACTCTTGTTCGTAGGACCAGAAACTGCATGTGATTCAACTCCATTTAGGACTGGGAACAAACGCTAGCTCGCCTTACAAGAAACACACTCTGCTTTTGAGAAAAGAGCACTCTTCTACTCTAATGTGTTTCCGATAGGGCCAGAACAGTGAGCTTGCTCAGAAAAAAGGAACTGTGCTTCCTACACACACGGGCCATATCTAGTTCAACTCTACTTAGGAAACTGAAAGAACAGTAGCTCCTCTTCTGTCCAACACACTGTACTTAATGGGAACAGATGCGAGTGTTATTTGCACTGTGTATGGCAATGGGAGCACAATAGTGACTTTCCTTACCAGAAAACAACTCTTGCTCGTAGGACCAAAAACTGCATGTGATTCAACTCCATTTAGGACTGAAAAATAAACGCTAGCTCGCCTTACAAGAAACACACTCTGCTTTTGAGAAAAGGGCACTCTTCTACTCTACTGTGTTTCCTATAGGTCCAAAACAGTGAGCTTGCTCAGAACAAAAGAACTGTGCTTCCTACACACACGGCCATATCTAGTTCAATTCTGCTTAGGAAACTGACAAGAACAGTAGATCCTCTTCAGTCCAATACACTGTACATGCTGGGAATAGACGCCAGTGCTATTTGCCCTGTGTATGGCAATGGGAGCGCAATAGTGACTTTCCTTACCAAAAAAAAAAACTCTTGCTCGTAGTACCAGAAACTGCATGTGATTCAACACCATTTAGGACTGGGAAACAAACACTAGCTCGCCATACAAGAAATACACTCTGCTTTTGAGAAAAGAGCACACTTCTACTCCACTGTGTTTCCTATGGGATCCGAACAGTGAGCTTGCTCAGAAAACAAAAGAACTGTGCTTCCTACACACACAGGCCATATCTAGTTCTACTCTGCTTATGAAACTGACAAGAAAAGTAGCTCCTCTTCAGTCCAATTCACTGTACATGCTGGGAACAGACGTGAGTGCTATTTGCTCTGTGTATGCGAATGGGAGCGCAATAGTGACTTTCCTTACAGAAAACAACTCTTACTCATGGGACCAAAAACTTCATGTGATTCAACTCCTTTTAGGACTGGGAAACAAACGCTAGCTCTCCTTACAAGAAACACACTCTGCTTTTGAGAAAAGAGCACTGTTCTACTCTACTGCGTTTCCTACAGAGCCAAAACAGTGAGGTTGCTCAGAACAAAAGAACTGTGCCTCCTAGACACACGGCCATATCAGTTTCAAATCTGCTTAGGAAACTGACAAGAACAGTAGATCCTCTACAGTCTAATACACTGTACATGCTGGGAATAGACGCCAGAGCTATTTGCCTTGTGTATGACAATGGGAGCGCAATAGTGACTCTTCTTACCAGAAAACAACTCTTGCTCGTAGGACCAGAAACTGCATGTGATTCAACTCCATTTAGGACTGGGAACAAACGCTAGCTCGCCTTACAAGAAACACACTCTGCTTTTGAGAAAAGAGCACTCTTCTACTCTAATGTGTTTCCGATAGGGCCAGAACAGTGAGCTTGCTCAGAAAAAAGGAACTGTGCTTCCTACACACACGGGCCATATCTAGTTCAACTCTACTTAGGAAACTGAAAGAACAGTAGCTCCTCTTCTGTCCAACACACTGTACTTAATGGGAACAGATGCGAGTGTTATTTGCACTGTGTATGGCAATGGGAGCACAATAGTGACTTTCCTTACCAGAAAACAACTCTTGCTCGTAGGACCAAAAACTGCATGTGATTCAACTCCATTTAGGACTGAAAAATAAACGCTAGCTCGCCTTACAAGAAACACACTCTGCTTTTGAGAAAAGGGCACTCTTCTACTCTACTGTGTTTCCTATAGGTCCAAAACAGTGAGCTTGCTCAGAACAAAAGAACTGTGCTTCCTACACACACGGCCATATCTAGTTCAATTCTGCTTAGGAAACTGACAAGAACAGTAGATCCTCTTCAGTCCAATACACTGTACATGCTGGGAATAGAAGCCAGTGCTATTTGCCCTGTGTATTAAAATAGGAGCGCAATAGTGACTCTTCTTACCAGAAAACAACTCTTGCTCGTAGGAACAGAAACTGCATGTGATTTTACTCCATTTAGGACTGGGAAACAAACGCTAGCTCGTCTTACAAGAAACACACTCTGCTTTTAGGAAAGGGCACTCTTCTACTCTAATGTGTTTCCTATAGGGCCAGAAAAGTGAGCTTGATCAGAACAAAAGAACTGTGCTTCCAACACACACCGACTATATTTAGTTCCATATGCTTAGGAAACTGACAAGAGTAGTAGATCCTCTTCAGTCCAATACACTGTACTTGCTGGGAACAGACGCGAGTGCTATTTGCCCTGTGTATGACAATGGGAGCGCAATAGTGACTCTTCTTACCAAAAAACAACTCTTGCTTGTAAAACCAGAAACTGCATGGGATTCAACTCCATTTAGGACTGGGAAACAAACGCTAACTCGCCTTACAAGAAACACACTCTGCTTTTGAGAAAAGAGCACTCTTCTACTCTACTGTGTTTCCTATGGGATCCGAACAGTGAGCTTGCTCAGAACAGAAGAAGTGTGCTTCCTACAAACACGGGCCATATCCAGTTCAACTCTGCTTAGGAAACTGACAAGAACAGTAGCTCCTCTTCAGTCCAATACACTGTACTTAATGGGAACAGATGCGAGTGTTATTTGCACTGTGTATGGCAATGGGAGCTCAATAGTGACTTTCCTTACCAGAAAACAACTCTTGCTCGTAGGACCAAAAACTGGATGTGATTCAACTCCATTTAGGACTGGGAAACAAACACTAGCTCGCCTTACAAGAAACACATTCTGCTTTTGAGTAAAGATCACTCTTATACTCTACTGTTTTTCCTATAGGGCCAGAACAGTGAGCTTGCTCAGAACAAAAGAACTGTGCTTCCTACACACACGGCCATATCTAATTCAATTCTGCTTAGGAAACTGACAATAACAGTAGATCCTCCTCAGTCCAATATACTGTACATGCTGGGAACAGACGCCAGTGCTATTTGTAATTTGTATGACAATTGGAGCGCAATAGTGACTCTTCTTACCAGAAGACAACTCTTGCATGTAGGACCAGAAATTGCATGGGATTCAACTCCATTAAGGACTGGGAAGCAAACACATACTCGCCTTATAAGAAACACACTCTGCTTTTGAGAAAAGAGCACTCTTCTACTCTACTGTGTTTCCTATGGGATCCGAACAGTGTGCTTGCTCAGAACAAAAGAACTGTGCTTCCTACACACACGGGCCATATCTAGTTCAACTCTGCTTAGGAAACTGACAAGAACAGTAGGTCCTCTTCAGTCCAATACACTGTACATGCTGGGAATAGACGCCAGTGCTATTTGCCCTGTGTATGACAATGGGAGCGCAATAGTGACTCTTCTTACCAGAAAACAACTCTTGCTCGTAAGACCAGAAACTTCATGTGATTTCACTCCATGTAGGACTGGGAAACAAATGCTAGCTTGCCTTACAAGAAACACACTCTGCTTTTGAGAAAAGAGCACTCTTCTACTCCAATGTGTTTCCTATAGGGCCAGAAGAGTGAGCTTGCTCAGAACAAAAGAACTGTGCTTCCTACACACACCGACTATATTTAGTTCAACTCTGCTTAGGAAACTCACAAGAACAGTAGATCCTCTTCAGTCCAATACACTGCACATGCTGGGAACAGACGCCAGTGCTATTTGCCCTGTGTATAGCAATGGGAGCGCAATAGTGACTCTTCTTTCCAGGAAACAACTCTTGCTCGTAGGACCAAAAACTGCATGTGATTCAACTCCATTTAGGACTGGGAAACAAACGCTAGCTCGCCTTACAAGAAACACACTCTGCTTTTGAGAAAAGAGCACTCTTCTACTCTACTGTGTTTCCAATGGGATCCGAACAGTGAGCTTGCTCAGAACAGAAGAAGTGTGCTTCCTACACACACGGGCCATATCCAGTTCAACTCTGCTTAGGAAACTGACAAGAACAGTAGCTCCTCTTTAGTCCAATACACTGTACTTGCTGGGAACAGACCCAGTGCTATTTGTACTGTTTATGGCAATGGGAGCGCAATAGTGACTCTTCTTTCCATAAAACAACTCTTGCTCATAGGACCAAAAACTGCATGTGATTCAACTTCTTTTAGGACTGGGAAACAAACGCTAGCTCGCCTTACAGGAAACACACTCTGCTTTTGAGAAAAGGGCACTCTTCTACTCCACTGTGTTTCCTATAGGGCCCAAACAGTGAGCTTGCTCAGAACAAAAGTACTGTGCTTCCTACACACACGGCCTTATCTAGTTCAATTCTGCTTAGGAAACTGACAAGAGCAGTAGATCCTCTTCAGTCCAATACACTGTACATGCAGGGAATAGACGCCAGTGCTATTTGCCCTGTGTATGACAATGGGAGTGCAATAGTGAATCTTCTTACCAGAGAACAACTCTTGCTCGTAAGACCAGAAACTGCATGTGATTTTACTCCATTTTGGACTGGGAAAAAAACGCTAGCTTGCCTTACAAGAAACACACTCTCCTTTTGAGAAAAGAGCACTCTTCTACTCTAATGTGTTTCCTATAGGGCCAGAAAAGTGAGCTTGCTCAGAACAAAAGAACTGTGCTTCCTACACACACCGACTATATCTCGTTCAACTCTTCTTAGGAAACTGACAAGAACAGTAGATCCTCTTCAGTCCAATACACTGTACTTGATGGTAACAGACGGGAGTGCTATTTGCACTGTGTGTGGCAATGGGAGCGCAATAGTGACTTTCCTTACCAGAAAACAACTCTTGCTTCGTAGGACCAGAAACTGCATGAGATTCAACTCCATTTAGAACTGGGAAACAAACGCTAGCTCGCCTTACAATAAACACACTCTGCTTTTGAGTAAAGACAACTCATCTACTCTACTGTGTTTCCTATGGGGTCCGAACAGTGAGCTTGCTCCGAACAAAAGAACCGTGCTTCCTACACACACGGGCCATATCTAGTTCAACTCTGCTTAGGAAACTGACAAGAACAGTAGCTCCTCTTCAGTCTAATACACTGTATTTGCTGGGAACAGACGCCAGTGCTATTTACACTGTGTATGGGAATGGGAGCACAATAGTGACTCTTCTTTCCAGAAAACAACTCTTGCTCATGGGACCAAAAACTGCATGTGATTCAACTCCATTTAGGACTGGGAAACAAACGCTAGTTTGCCTTACAAGAAACTCACTCTGCTTTTGAGAAAAGAGCACTCTTCTACTCTAATGTGTTTCCTATAGGGCCAGAACAGTGAGCTTGCTCAGAACAAAAGAACTGTGCTTCCTACACACACCGACTATATCTCGTTCAACTCTGCTTAGGAAACTGACAAGAACAGTAGATCCTCTACAGTCTAATACACTGTACATGCTGGGAATAGACGCCAGTGCTATTTGCCTTGTGTATGACAATGGGAGCGCAATAGTGACTCTTCTTACCAGAAAACAACTCTTGTTCGTAGGACCAGAAACTGCATGTGATTCAACTCCATTTAGGACTGGGAACAAACGCTAGCTCGCCTTACAAGAAACACACTCTGCTTTTGAGAAAAGAGCACTCTTCTACTCTAATGTGTTTCCGATAGGGCCAGAACAGTGAGCTTGCTCAGAAAAAAGGAACTGTGCTTCCTACACACACGGGCCATATCTAGTTCAACTCTACTTAGGAAACTGAAAGAACAGTAGCTCCTCTTCTGTCCAACACACTGTACTTAATGGGAACAGATGCGAGTGTTATTTGCACTGTGTATGGCAATGGGAGCACAATAGTGACTTTCCTTACCAGAAAACAACTCTTGCTCGTAGGACCAAAAACTGCATGTGATTCAACTCCATTTAGGACTGAAAAATAAACGCTAGCTCGCCTTACAAGAAACACACTCTGCTTTTGAGAAAAGGGCACTCTTCTACTCTACTGTGTTTCCTATAGGTCCAAAACAGTGAGCTTGCTCAGAACAAAAGAACTGTGCTTCCTACACACACGGCCATATCTAGTTCAATTCTGCTTAGGAAACTGACAAGAACAGTAGATCCTCTTCAGTCCAATACACTGTACATGCTGGGAATAGACGCCAGTGCTATTTGCCCTGTGTATGGCAATGGGAGCGCAATAGTGACTTTCCTTACCAAAAAAAAAACTCTTGCTCGTAGTACCAGAAACTGCATGTGATTCAACACCATTTAGGACTGGGAAACAAACACTAGCTCGCCATACAAGAAATACACTCTGCTTTTGAGAAAAGAGCACACTTCTACTCCACTGTGTTTCCTATGGGATCCGAACAGTGAGCTTGCTCAGAAAACAAAAGAACTGTGCTTCCTACACACACAGGCCATATCTAGTTCTACTCTGCTTATGAAACTGACAAGAAAAGTAGCTCCTCTTCAGTCCAATTCACTGTACATGCTGGGAACAGACGTGAGTGCTATTTGCTCTGTGTATGCGAATGGGAGCGCAATAGTGACTTTCCTTACAGAAAACAACTCTTACTCATGGGACCAAAAACTTCATGTGATTCAACTCCTTTTAGGACTGGGAAACAAACGCTAGCTCTCCTTACAAGAAACACACTCTGCTTTTGAGAAAAGAGCACTGTTCTACTCTACTGCGTTTCCTACAGAGCCAAAACAGTGAGGTTGCTCAGAACAAAAGAACTGTGCCTCCTAGACACACGGCCATATCAGTTTCAAATCTGCTTAGGAAACTGACAAGAACAGTAGATCCTCTACAGTCTAATACACTGTACATGCTGGGAATAGACGCCAGAGCTATTTGCCTTGTGTATGACAATGGGAGCGCAATAGTGACTCTTCTTACCAGAAAACAACTCTTGCTCGTAGGACCAGAAACTGCATGTGATTCAACTCCATTTAGGACTGGGAACAAACGCTAGCTCGCCTTACAAGAAACACACTCTGCTTTTGAGAAAAGAGCACTCTTCTACTCTAATGTGTTTCCGATAGGGCCAGAACAGTGAGCTTGCTCAGAAAAAAGGAACTGTGCTTCCTACACACACGGGCCATATCTAGTTCAACTCTACTTAGGAAACTGAAAGAACAGTAGCTCCTCTTCTGTCCAACACACTGTACTTAATGGGAACAGATGCGAGTGTTATTTGCACTGTGTATGGCAATGGGAGCACAATAGTGACTTTCCTTACCAGAAAACAACTCTTGCTCGTAGGACCAAAAACTGCATGTGATTCAACTCCATTTAGGACTGAAAAATAAACGCTAGCTCGCCTTACAAGAAACACACTCTGCTTTTGAGAAAAGGGCACTCTTCTACTCTACTGTGTTTCCTATAGGTCCAAAACAGTGAGCTTGCTCAGAACAAAAGAACTGTGCTTCCTACACACACGGCCATATCTAGTTCAATTCTGCTTAGGAAACTGACAAGAACAGTAGATCCTCTTCAGTCCAATACACTGTACATGCTGGGAATAGAAGCCAGTGCTATTTGCCCTGTGTATTAAAATAGGAGCGCAATAGTGACTCTTCTTACCAGAAAACAACTCTTGCTCGTAGGAACAGAAACTGCATGTGATTTTACTCCATTTAGGACTGGGAAACAAACGCTAGCTCGTCTTACAAGAAACACACTCTGCTTTTAGGAAAGGGCACTCTTCTACTCTAATGTGTTTCCTATAGGGCCAGAAAAGTGAGCTTGATCAGAACAAAAGAACTGTGCTTCCAACACACACCGACTATATTTAGTTCCATATGCTTAGGAAACTGACAAGAGTAGTAGATCCTCTTCAGTCCAATACACTGTACTTGCTGGGAACAGACGCGAGTGCTATTTGCCCTGTGTATGACAATGGGAGCGCAATAGTGACTCTTCTTACCAAAAAACAACTCTTGCTTGTAAAACCAGAAACTGCATGGGATTCAACTCCATTTAGGACTGGGAAACAAACGCTAACTCGCCTTACAAGAAACACACTCTGCTTTTGAGAAAAGAGCACTCTTCTACTCTACTGTGTTTCCTATGGGATCCGAACAGTGAGCTTGCTCAGAACAGAAGAAGTGTGCTTCCTACACACACGGGCCATATCCAGTTCAACTCTGCTTAGGAAACTGACAAGAACAGTAGCTCCTCTTCAGTCCAATACACTGTACTTAATGGGAACAGATGCGAGTGTTATTTGCACTGTGTATGGCAATGGGAGCTCAATAGTGACTTTCCTTACCAGAAAACAACTCTTGCTCGTAGGACCAAAAACTGGATGTGATTCAACTCCATTTAGGACTGGGAAACAAACACTAGCTCGCCTTACAAGAAACACATTCTGCTTTTGAGTAAAGATCACTCTTATACTCTACTGTTTTTCCTATAGGGCCAGAACAGTGAGCTTGCTCAGAACAAAAGAACTGTGCTTCCTACACACACGGCCATATCTAATTCAATTCTGCTTAGGAAACTGACAATAACAGTAGATCCTCCTCAGTCCAATATACTGTACATGCTGGGAACAGACGCCAGTGCTATTTGTAATTTGTATGACAATTGGAGCGCAATAGTGACTCTTCTTACCAGAAGACAACTCTTGCATGTAGGACCAGAAACTGCATGGGATTCAACTCCATTAAGGACTGGGAAGCAAACACATACTCGCCTTATAAGAAACACACTCTGCTTTTGAGAAAAGAGCACTCTTCTACTCTACTGTGTTTCCTATGGGATCCGAACAGTGTGCTTGCTCAGAACAAAAGAACTGTGCTTCCTACACACACGGGCCATATCTAGTTCAACTCTGCTTAGGAAACTGACAAGAACAGTAGGTCCTCTTCAGTCCAATACACTGTACATGCTGGGAATAGACGCCAGTGCTATTTGCCCTGTGTATGACAATGGGAGCGCAATAGTGACTCTTCTTACCAGAAAACAACTCTTGCTCGTAAGACCAGAAACTTCATGTGATTTCACTCCATGTAGGACTGGGAAACAAATGCTAGCTTGCCTTACAAGAAACACACTCTGCTTTTGAGAAAAGAGCACTCTTCTACTCCAATGTGTTTCCTATAGGGCCAGAAGAGTGAGCTTGCTCAGAACAAAAGAACTGTGCTTCCTACACACACCGACTATATTTAGTTCAACTCTGCTTAGGAAACTCACAAGAACAGTAGATCCTCTTCAGTCCAATACACTGCACATGCTGGGAACAGACGCCAGTGCTATTTGCCCTGTGTATAGCAATGGGAGCGCAATAGTGACTCTTCTTTCCAGGAAACAACTCTTGCTCGTAGGACCAAAAACTGCATGTGATTCAACTCCATTTAGGACTGGGAAACAAACGCTAGCTCGCCTTACAAGAAACACACTCTGCTTTTGAGAAAAGAGCACTCTTCTACTCTACTGTGTTTCCAATGGGATCCGAACAGTGAGCTTGCTCAGAACAGAAGAAGTGTGCTTCCTACACACACGGGCCATATCCAGTTCAACTCTGCTTAGGAAACTGACAAGAACAGTAGCTCCTCTTTAGTCCAATACACTGTACTTGCTGGGAACAGACCCAGTGCTATTTGTACTGTTTATGGCAATGGGAGCGCAATAGTGACTCTTCTTTCCATAAAACAACTCTTGCTCATAGGACCAAAAACTGCATGTGATTCAACTTCTTTTAGGACTGGGAAACAAACGCTAGCTCGCCTTACAGGAAACACACTCTGCTTTTGAGAAAAGGGCACTCTTCTACTCCACTGTGTTTCCTATAGGGCCCAAACAGTGAGCTTGCTCAGAACAAAAGTACTGTGCTTCCTACACACACGGCCTTATCTAGTTCAATTCTGCTTAGGAAACTGACAAGAGCAGTAGATCCTCTTCAGTCCAATACACTGTACATGCAGGGAATAGACGCCAGTGCTATTTGCCCTGTGTATGACAATGGGAGTGCAATAGTGAATCTTCTTACCAGAGAACAACTCTTGCTCGTAAGACCAGAAACTGCATGTGATTTTACTCCATTTTGGACTGGGAAAAAAACGCTAGCTTGCCTTACAAGAAACACACTCTCCTTTTGAGAAAAGAGCACTCTTCTACTCTAATGTGTTTCCTATAGGGCCAGAAAAGTGAGCTTGCTCAGAACAAAAGAACTGTGCTTCCTACACACACCGACTATATCTCGTTCAACTCTTCTTAGGAAACTGACAAGAACAGTAGATCCTCTTCAGTCCAATACACTGTACTTGATGGTAACAGACGGGAGTGCTATTTGCACTGTGTGTGGCAATGGGAGCGCAATAGTGACTTTCCTTACCAGAAAACAACTCTTGCTTCGTAGGACCAGAAACTGCATGAGATTCAACTCCATTTAGAACTGGGAAACAAACGCTAGCTCGCCTTACAATAAACACACTCTGCTTTTGAGTAAAGACAACTCATCTACTCTACTGTGTTTCCTATGGGGTCCGAACAGTGAGCTTGCTCCGAACAAAAGAACCGTGCTTCCTACACACACGGGCCATATCTAGTTCAACTCTGCTTAGGAAACTGACAAGAACAGTAGCTCCTCTTCAGTCTAATACACTGTATTTGCTGGGAACAGACGCCAGTGCTATTTACACTGTGTATGGGAATGGGAGCACAATAGTGACTCTTCTTTCCAGAAAACAACTCTTGCTCATGGGACCAAAAACTGCATGTGATTCAACTCCATTTAGGACTGGGAAACAAACGCTAGTTTGCCTTACAAGAAACTCACTCTGCTTTTGAGAAAAGAGCACTCTTCTACTCTAATGTGTTTCCTATAGGGCCAGAACAGTGAGCTTGCTCAGAACAAAAGAACTGTGCTTCCTACACACACCGACTATATCTCGTTCAACTCTGCTTAGGAAACTGACAAGAACAGTAGCTCCTCTTCAGTCCAATACAATGTACTTGCTGGGAACAGACGCCAGTGCTATTTGTACTGTGTATGGCAATGGGAGCGCAATAGTGACTCTTCTTACCAGAAAACAACTCTTGCTCATAGGACCAAAAACTGCATGTGATTCAACTCCATTTAGGACTGGGAAAAAAACGCTAGCTCGCCTTACAAGAAACACACTCTACTTTTGAGAAAAGGGCGCTCTTCTACTCTACTGTGATTCCTATAGGGCCAAAACAGTGAGCTTGCTCAGAACAAAATAACTGTGATTCCTACACACACGGCCTTATCTAGTTCAATTCTGCTTAGGAAACTGATATGAACAGTAGATCCTCTTCAGTCCAATACACTGTACATGCAGAGAATAGACGCAACTGCTATTTGCCCTGTGTATGACAATGGGAGCGCAATAGTGACTCTTCTTACCAGAGAACAACTCTTGCTCGTAGGACCAGAAACTGCATGTGATTTTACTCCATTTAGGACTTGGAAACAAACGCTAGCTTGCCTTACAAGAAACACACTCTGCTTTTGAGAAAAGAGCACTCTTCTACTCTAATGTGATTCCTATAGGGCCAGAAGAGTGAGCTTGCTCAGAACAAAAGAACTGTGCTTCCTACACACACCGACTATATTTAGTTCAACTCTGCTTAGGAAACTGACAAGAACAGTAGATACTCCTCAGTCCAATACACTGCACATGCTGGGAACAGACGCCAGTGCTATTTGCCCTGTGTATGGCAATGGGAGCGCAATAGTGACTTTCCTTACCAAAAAAAAAAAAACTCTTGCTCGTAGTACCAGAAACTGCATGGGATTCAACACCATTTAGGACTGGGAAACAAACACTAGCTCGCCATACAAGAAATACACTCTGCTTTTGAGTAAAGAGCACACTTCTACTCCACTGTGTTTCCTATGGGATCCGAACAGTGAGCTTGCTCAGAAAACAAAAGAACTGTGCTTCCTACACACACGGGCCATATCTAGTTCAACTCTGTGTAGGAAACGGACAAGAACAGTAGGTCCTCTTCAGTCCAATACACTGTACATGCTGGGAATAGACGCCAGTGCTATTTGCCCTGTGTATGACAATGGGAGCGCAATAGTGACTCTTCTTACCAGAAAACAACTCTTGCTCGTAAGACCAGAAACTTCATGTGATTTCACTCCATGTAGGACTGGGAAACAAGTGCTAGCTTGCCTTACAAGAAACACACTCTGCTTTTGAGAAAAGAGCACTCTTCTACTCCAATGTGTTTCCTATAGGGCCAGAAGAGTGAGCTTGCTCAGAACAAAAGAACTGTGCTTCCTACACACACCGACTATATTTAGTTCAACTCTGCTTAGGAAACTCACAAGAACAGTAGATCCTCTTCAGTCCAATACACTGCACATGCTGGGAACAGACGCCAGTGCTATTTGCCCTGTGTATAGCAATGGGAGCGCAATAGTGACTCTTCTTTCCAGGAAACAACTCTTGCTCGTAGGACCAAAAACTGCATGTGATTCAACTCCATTTAGGACTGGGAAACAAACGCTAGCTCGCCTTACAAGAAACACACTCTGCTTTTGAGAAAAGAGCACTCTTCTACTCTACTGTGTTTCCAATGGGATCCGAACAGTGAGCTTGCTCAGAACAGAAGAAGTGTGCTTCCTACACACACGGGCCATATCCAGTTCAACTCTGCTTAGGAAACTGACAAGAACAGTAGCTCCTCTTTAGTCCAATACACTGTACTTGCTGGGAACAGACCCAGTGCTATTTGTACTGTTTATGGCAATGGGAGCGCAATAGTGACTCTTCTTTCCATAAAACAACTCTTGCTCATAGGACCAAAAACTGCATGTGATTCAACTTCATTTAGGACTGGGAAACAAACGCTAGCTCGCCTTACAGGAAACACACTCTGCTTTTGAGAAAAGGGCACTCTTCTACTCCACTGTGTTTCCTATAGGGCCCAAACAGTGAGCTTGCTCAGAACAAAAGTACTGTGCTTCCTACACACACGGCCTTATCTAGTTCAATTCTGCTTAGGAAACTGACAAGAGCAGTAGATCCTCTTCAGTCCAATACACTGTACATGCAGGGAATAGACGCCAGTGCTATTTGCCCTGTGTATGACAATGGGAGTGCAATAGTGAATCTTCTTACCAGAGAACAACTCTTGCTCGTAAGACCAGAAACTGCATGTGATTTTACTCCATTTTGGACTGGGAAAAAAACGCTAGCTTGCCTTACAAGAAACACACTCTCCTTTTGAGAAAAGAGCACTCTTCTACTCTAATGTGTTTCCTATAGGGCCAGAAAAGTGAGCTTGCTCAGAACAAAAGAACTGTGCTTCCTACACACACCGACTATATCTCGTTCAACTCTGCTTAGGAAACTGACAAGAACAGTAGATCCTCTTCAGTCCAATACACTGTACTTGATGGTAACAGACGGGAGTGCTATTTGCACTGTGTGTGGCAATGGGAGCGCAATAGTGACTTTCCTTACCAGAAAACAACTCTTGCTTCGTAGGACCAGAAACTGCATGAGATTCAACTCCATTTAGAACTGGGAAACAAACGCTAGCTCGCCTTACAATAAACACACTCTGCTTTTGAGTAAAGACAACTCATCTACTCTACTGTGTTTCCTATGGGGTCCGAACAGTGAGCTTGCTCAGAACAAAAGAACCGTGCTTCCTACACACACGGGCCATATCTAGTTCAACTCTGCTTAGGAAACTGACAAGAACAGTAGCTCCTCTTCAGTCTAATACACTGTATTTGCTGGGAACAGACGCCAGTGCTATTTGCACTGTGTATGGGAATGGGAGCACAATAGTGACTCTTCTTTCCAGAAAACAACTCTTGCTCATGGGACCAAAAACTGCATGTGATTCAACTCCATTTAGGACTGGGAAACAAACGCTAGTTTGCCTTACAAGAAACTCACTCTGCTTTTGAGAAAAGAGCACTCTTCTACTCTAATGTGTTTCCTATAGGGCCAGAACAGTGAGCTTGCTCAGAACAAAAGAACTGTGCTTCCTACACACACCGACTATATCTCGTTCAACTCTGCTTAGGAAACTGACAAGAACAGTAGCTCCTCTTCAGTCCAATACAATGTACTTGCTGGGAACAGACGCCAGTGCTATTTGTACTGTGTATGGCAATGGGAGCGCAATAGTGACTCTTCTTACCAGAAAACAACTCTTGCTCATAGGACCAAAAACTGCATGTGATTCAACTCCATTTAGGACTGGGAAACAAACGCTAGCTCGCCTTACAAGAAACACACTCTACTTTTGAGAAAAGGGCGCTCTTCTACTCTACTGTGATTCCTATAGGGCCAAAACAGTGAGCTTGCTCAGAACAAAAGAACTGTGATTCCTACACACACGGCCTTATCTAGTTCAATTCTGCTTAGGAAACTGATAAGAACAGTAGATCCTCTTCAGTCCAATAAACTGTACATGCAGAGAATAGACGCAACTGCTATTTGCCCTGTGTATGACAATGGGAGCGCAATAGTGACTCTTCTTACCAGAGAACAACTCTTGCTCGTAGGACCAGAAACTGCATGTGATTTTACTCCATTTAGGACTGGGAAACAAACGCTAGCTTGCCTTACAAGAAACACACTCTGCTTTTGAGAAAAGAGCACTCTTCTACTCTAATGTGATTCCTATAGGGCCAGAAGAGTGAGCTTGCTCAGAACAAAAGAACTGTGCTTCCTACACACACCGACTATATTTAGTTCAACTCTGCTTAGGAAACTGACAAGAACAGTAGATACTCCTCAGTCCAATACACTGCACATGCTGGGAACAGACGCCAGTGCTATTTGCCCTGTGTATGGCAATGGGAGCGCAATAGTGACTTTCCTTACCAAAAAAAAAAAAAAAACTCTTGCTCGTAGTACCAGAAACTGCATGGGATTCAACACCATTTAGGACTGGGAAACAAACACTAGCTCGCCATACAAGAAATACACTCTGCTTTTGAGAAAAGAGCACACTTCTACTCCACTGTGTTTCCTATGGGATCCGAACAGTGAGCTTGCTCAGAAAACAAAAGAACTGTGCTTCCTACACACACGGGCCATATCTAGTTCTACTCTGCTTAGGAAACTGACAAGAACAGTAGCTCCTCTTCAGTCCAATTCACTGTACATGCTGGGAACAGACGTGAGTGCTATTTGCTCTGTGTATGGGAATGGGAGCGCAATAGTGACTTTCCTTACAGAAAACAACTCTTACTCATGGGACCAAAAATTTCATGTGATTCAACTCCTTTTAGGACTGGGAAACAAACGCTAGCTCTCCTTACAAGAAACACACTCTGCTTTTGAGATAAGAGCACTCTTCTACTCTACTGTGTTTCCTACAGAGCCAAAACAGTGAGGTTGCTCAGAACAAAAGAACTGTGCTTCCTAGACACACGGCCATATCAGTTTCAATTCTGCTTAGGAAACTGACAAGAACAGTAGATCCTCTACAGTCTAATACACTGTACATGCTGGGAATAGACGCCAGAGCTATTTGCCTTGTGTATGACAATGGGAGCGCAATAGTGACTCTTCTTACCAGAAAACAACTCTTGCTCGTAGGACCAGAAACTGCATGTGATTCAACTCCATTTATGACTGGGAACAAACGCTAGCTCGCCTTACAAGAAACACACTCTGCTTTTGAGAAAAGAGCACTCTTCTACTCTAATGTGTTTCCGATAGGGCCAGAACAGTGAGCTTGCTCAGAAAAAAGGAAATGTGCTTCCTACACACACGGGCCATATCTAGTTCAACTCTACTTAGGAAACTGAAAGAACAGTAGCTCCTCTTCTGTCCAATACACTGTACTTAATGGGAACAGATGTGAGTGTTATTTGCACTGTGTATGGCAATGGGAGCACAATAGTGACTTTCCGTACCAGAAAACAACTCTTGCTCGTAGGACCAAAAACTGCATGTGATTCAACTCCATTTAGGACTGAAAAATAAACGCTAGCTCGCCTTACAAGAAACACACTCTGCTTTTGAGAAAAGGGCACTCTTCTACTCTACTGTGTTTCCTATAGGTCCAAAACAGTGAGCTTGCTCAGAAAAAAAGAACTGTGCTTCCTACACACACGGCCATATCTAGTTCAATTCTGCTTAGGAAACTGACAAGAACAGTAGATCCTCTTCAGTCCAATACACTGTACATGCTGGGAATAGACGCCAGTGCTATTTACCCTGTGTATTACAATAGGAGCGCAATAGTGACTCTTCTTACCAGAAAACAACTCTTGCTCGTAGGAACAGAAACTGCATGTGATTTTACTCCATTTAGGACTGGGAAACAAACGCTAGCTCGTCTTACAAGAAACACACTCTGCTTTTAGGAAAGGGCACTCTTCTACTCTAATGTGTTTCCTATAGGGTCAGAAAAGTGAGCTTGCTCAGAACAAAAGAACTGTGCTTCCAACACACACCGACTATATTTAGTTCCATATGCTTAGGAAACTGACAAGAGTAGTAGATCCTCTTCAGTCCAATACACTGTACTTGCTGGGAACAGACGCGAGTGCTATTTGCCCTGTGTATGACAATGGGAGCGCAATAGTGACTCTTCTTACCAAAAAACAACTCTTGCTCGTAAAACCAGAAACTGCATGTGATTCAACTCCATTTAGGACTGGGAAACAAACGCTAACTCGCCTTACAAGGAACACACTCTGCTTTTGAGAAAAGAGCACTCTTCTACTCTACTGCGTTTCCTACAGAGCCCAAACAGTGAGCTTGCTCAGAACAAAAGAACTGTGCTTCCTAGACACACGGCCATATCAGGTTCAATTCTGCTTAGGAAACTGACAAGAACAGTAGATCCTCTACAGTCTAATACACTGTACATGCTGGGAATAGACGCCAGAGCTATTTGCCTTGTGTATGACAATGGGAGTGCAATAGTGACTCTTCTTACCAGAAAACAACTCTTGCTCGTAGGACCAGAAACTGCATGTGATTCAACTCCATTTAGGACTGGGAACAAACGCTAGCTCGCCTTACAAGAAACACACTCTGCTTTTGAGAAAAGAGCACTCTTCTACTCTAATGTGTTTCCGATAGGGCCAGAACAGTGAGCTTGCTCAGAAAAAAGGAACTGTGCTTCCTACACACACGGGCCATATCTAGTTCAACTCTACTTAGGAAACTGAAAGAACAGTAGCTGCTCTTCAGTCCAATACACTGTACTTAATGGGAACAGATGCGAGTGTTATTTGCACTGTGTATGGCAATGGGAGCACAATAGTGACTTTCCTTACCAGAAAACAACTCTTGCTCGTAGGACCAGAAACTGCATGTGATTCAACTCCATTTAGGACTGAAAAACAAACGCTAGCTCGCCTTACAAGAAACACACTCTGCTTTTGAGAAAAGGGCACTCTTCTACTCTACTGTGTTTCCTATAGGTCCAAAACAGTGAGCTTGCTCAGAACAAAAGAACTGTGCTTCCTACACACACGGCCATATCTAGTTCAATTCTGCTTAGGAAACTGACAAGAACAGTAGATCCTCTTCAGTCCAATACACTGTACATGCTGGGAATAGACGCCAGTGCTATTTGCCCTGTGTATTAAAATAGGAGCGCAATAGTGACTTTCCTTACCAGAAAACAACTCTTGCTCGTAGGACCAGAAACTGCATGTGATTTTACTCCATTTAGGACTGGGAAACAAACGCTAGCTCGTCTTACAAGAAACACACTCTGCTTTTAGGAAAGGGCACTCTTCTACTCTAATGTGTTTCCTATAGGGCCAGAAGAGTGAGCTTGCTCAGAACAAAAGAACTGTGCTTCCAACACACACCGACTATATTTAGTTCCATATGCTTAGGAAACTGACAAGAATAGTAGATCCTCTTCAGTCCAATACACTGTACTTGCTGGGAACAGACGTGAGTGCTATTTGCCCTGTGTATGACAATGGGAGCGCAATAGTGACTCTTCTTACCAAAAAACAACTCTTGCTCGTAAAACCAGAAACTGCATGTGATTCAACTCCATTTAGGACTGGGATACAAACGCTAACTCGCCTTACAAGAAACACACTCTGCTTTTGAGAAGAGAGCACTCTTCTACTCTACTGTGTTTCCTATGGGATCCGAACAGTGAGCTTGCTCAGAACAGAAGAAGTGTGCTTCCTACACACACGGGCCATATCCAGTTCAACTCTGCTTAGGAAACTGACAAGAACAGTAGCTCCTCTTCAGTCCAATACACTGTACTTGCTGGGAACAGACGCCAGTGCTACTTGCACTGTGTATGGCAATGGGAGCACAATAGTGACTCTTCTTACCGGAAAACAACTCTTGCTCGTAGGACCAGAAACTGCATGGGATTCAACACCATTTAGGACTGGGAAACAAACACTAGCTCGCCTTACAAGAAATACACTCTGCTTTTGAAAAAAGAGCACACTTCTACTCTACTGTGTTTCCTATAGGGTCCGAAGAGTGAGCTTGCTCAGAACAAAAGAACTGTGCTTCCTAAACACACGGGCCATATCTATTCCAACTCTTCTTTGGAAACTGACAAGAACAGTAGATCCTCTTCAGTCCAATACACTGTACTTGATGGTAACAGACGGGAGTGCTATTTGCACTGTGTGTGGCAATGGGAGCACAATAGTGACTTTCCTTACCAGAAAACAACTCTTGCTTGTAGGACCAGAAACTGCATGAGATTCAACTCCATTTAGAACTGGGAAACAAACGCTAGCTCGCCTTACAATAAACACACTCTGCTTTTGAGAAAAGACAACTCATCTACTCTACTGTGTTTCCTATAGGGTCCGAACAGTGAGCTTGCTTCGAACAAAAGAACCGTGCTTCCTACACACACGGGCCATATCTAGTTCAACTCTGCTTAGGAAACTGACAAAAACGGTAGCTCCTCTTCAGTCCAATACACTGTACTTGCTGGGAACAGACGCCAGTGCTATTTGCACTGTGTATGGCAATGGGAGCGCAATAGTGACTCATCTTTCCAGAAAACAACTCTTGCTCATGGGACCAAAAACTGCATGTGATTCAACTCCATTTAGGACTGGGAAACAAACGCTAGCTCGCCTTACAAGAAACTCACTCTGCTTTTGAGAAAAGAGCACTCTTCAACTCTAATGTGTTTCCTATAGGGCCAGAAAAGTGAGCTTGCTCAGAACAAAAGAACTGTGCTTCCTACACACACCGACTATATCTCGTTCAACTCTACTTAGGAAACTGACAAGAACAGTAGCTCCTCTTCATTCCAATACACTGTACTTGCTGGGAACAGACGCCAGTGCTATTTGTGCTGTGTATGGCAATGGGAGCGCAATAGTGACTCTTCTTACCAGAAAACAACTCTTACTCATAGGACCAAAAACTGCATGTGATTCAACTCCATTTAGGACTGGGAAACAAACGCAAGCTCGCCTTACAAGAAACACACTCTGCTTTTGAGAATAGGGCACTCTTCTTCTCTACTGTGTTTCTTATAGGGCCAAAACAGTCAGCTTGCTCAGAACAAAAGAACTGTGCTTCCTACACACTCGGCCATATCTAGTTCAATTCTGCTTAGGAAACTGACAAGAACAGTAGATCCTCTTCAGTCCAATACACTGTACTTGCTGGGAATAGACGCCAGTGCTTTTTGCCCTGTGTATTACAATAGGAGCGCAATAGTGACTCTTCTTACCAGAAAACAACTCTTGCTCGTAGGAACAGAAACTGCATGTGATTTTACTCCATTTATGACTGGGAAACAAACGCTAGCTCGTCTAACAAGAAACACACTCTGCTTTTAGGAAAGGGTACTCTTCTACTCTAATGTGTTTCCTATAGGTCCAGAAGAGTGAGCTTGCTCAGAACAAAAGAACTGTGCTTCCAACACACACCGACTATATTTAGTTCCATATGCTTAGGAAACTGACAAGAATAGTAGATCCTCTTCAGTCCAATACACTGTACTTGCTGGGAACAGACACGAGTGCTATATGCCCTGTGTATGACAATGGGAGCGCAATAGTGACTCTTCTCATCAGAAAACAACTCTTGCTAGTAGGACCAGAAACTGCATGGGATTCAACTCCGTTTCAGACTGGGAAACAAACACTAGCTCGCCTTACAAGAAACACACTCTGCTTTTGATAAAAGAGCACTCTTCTACTCTACTTTGTTTCCTATGAGGTCCGAACAGTGAGCTTGCTTAGAACAAAAGAACTGTGCTTTCAACACACAGGAGCCATATCTAGTTCAACTCTGCTTAGGAAACTGACAAGAACATTAGTTCCTCTTCAGTCCAATACACTGTACTTGCTGCGAACAGACGCGAGGGCTATTTGCACTGTGTATGGCAATGGGAGCGCAATAGTGACTCTTCTTACCAGAAAACAACTCTTGCTCGTAGGACCAGAAACTGCATTGGATTCAACTTTATTTCTGACTGGGAAACAAACACTAGCTCGCCTTACAAGAAACACACTCTGCTTTTGAGAAAAGAGCACTCTTCTACTCTACTGTGTTTCCTATAGGATCCGAACAGTAGCTTGCTCAGAACAAAAGAACTGTGTTTCCTACACACACGGCCATATCTAGTACAACTCTGCTTAGGAAACTGACAAGAACAGTAGCTCCTCTTCAGTCCAGTACACTGTACTTGCTGGGAACAGACACGCTATTTGCACTGTGTAGGGGAATGGGAGCACAATAGTGACTTTCCTTACCAGAAAATAACTCTTGCTCATGGGAATAAAAACTGCATGTGATTCAACTCCATTTAGGACTGGGAAACAAACACTAGCTCGCCTTACAAGAAACACACTCTGCTTTTGAGAAAAGAGCACTCTTCTACTCTACTGTGTTTTCAAAAGAGCCAAAACAGTGAGCTTGTTCAGAAGAAAAGGACTGTGCTTCCTACACACACGGCCATATGTGGTTCAATTCTGCTTAGGAAACTGACAAGAACAGTAGGTCCTCTTCAGTCCAATACACTGTACATGCTGGGAATAGACGCCAGTGCTATTTGCGTTGTGTATGACAATGGGAGCGCAATAGTGACTCTTCTTACCAGAAAACAACTCTTGCTCGTAAAACCAGAAACTGCATGTGATTCAACTCCATTTAGGACTGCGAAACAAACGCTAGCTAGCCTTACAAGAAACACACTCTGCTTCTGAGAAAAGAGCACTCTTCTACTCTGTTTCCATTGGGGTCCAAACAGTGAGCTTGCTCAGAACAAAAGAACTGTGCTTCCTACACACACAAGCCATATCTAGTTCAACTCTGCTTAGGAAATTGACAAGAACAGGAGCTCCTCTTCAGTCCAATACACCGTAATTCCTGGGAACAGACACGAGTGCTATTTGCACTGTGTGTGGGAATGGGAGCGCAATAGTGACTCTTCTTACCAGAAAACAACTCTTGCTCGTAGGACCAGAAACTGCATTGGATTCAAACTTATTTCTGACTGGGAAACAAACAGTAGCTCGCCTTACAAGAAACACACTCTGCTTTTGAGAAAAGAGCACTCTTCTACTCTACTGTGTTTCCTATGGGATCCGAACAGTAGCTTGCTCAGAACAAAAGAACTGTGCTTCCTACACACAGTGCCATATCTAGTTCAACTCTGCTTAGGAAACTGACAAGAACAGTAGCTCCTCTTCAGTCCAATACACTGTACTTGCTGGGAACAGACACGCTATTTGCACTGTGTAGGGGAATGGGAGCACAATAGTGACTTTCCTTACCAGAAAACAACTCTTGCTCATGGGACCAAAAACTGCATGTGATTCAACTCCATTTAGGACTGGGAAACAAACGGTAGCTCGCCTTACAATAAACACACTCTGCTTTTGAGAAAAGAGCACTCTTCTACTCTACTCTGTTTTCAAAAGAGCCAGAACAGTGAGCTTGCTCAGAAGAAAAGGACTGTGCTTCCTACACACACGGCCATATCTGGTTCAATTCTGCTTAGGAAACTGACAAGAACAGTAGGTCCTCTTCAGTCCAATACACTGTACATGCTGGGAATAGACGCCAGTGCTATTTGCGTTGTGTATGACAATTGGAGCGCAATAGTGACTCTTCTTACCAGAAAACAACTCTTGCTCGTAGGACCAGAAACTGGATGTGATTCAACTCCATTTAGGACTGCGAAACAAACGCTAGCTAGCCTTACAAGAAACACTCTCTGCTTCTGAGAAAAGAGCACTCTTCTACTCTACTTTGTTTCCTTTGGGGTCCAAACAGTGAGCTTGCTCAGAACAAAAGAACTGTGCTTCCTATACACACGGGCCATATCTAGTTCAACTCTGCTTAGGAAACTGACAAGAACAGTAGCTCCTATTCAGTCCAATGCACTGTACTTGCTGGGAAAAGACGCGAGAGCTATTTGCACTGTATATGGCAATGGGATCCCAATAGTGACTCTTCTTACCAGAAAACAACTCTTGCTCGTAGGACCAGAAACTGCACGTGATTCAACTCCATTTAGGACGGGGAAACAAACACTAGCTCGCCTTACAATAAACACACTCTGCTTTTGAGAAAAGAGCACTCTTCTACTCTACTGTGTTTTATTTAGAGCCAAAACAGTGTGCGTGCTCAGAAAAAAAGAACTGTGCTTCCTACACTCAGGGGCCATATCTAGTTCAACTCTGCTTAGGAAACTGACAAGAACAGTAGCTCCTCTTCAGTCCAATACACTGTACTTGCTGCGAACAGACGCGAGTGCTATTTGCACTGTGTATGACAATGGGAGCGCAATAGTGACTCTTCTTACAAGAAAACAACTCTTGCTCAAAGGACCAGAAACGGCATGTTATTCAACTCCATTTAGGACTGGGAAACAAACTCTAGCTCGCCTTACAAGAAACACACTCTGGTTTTGAGAAAAGAGCCCTTTTCTACTCTAAAGTATTTCCTATGGGGTCCGAACAGTGAGCTTGCTCAGAACAAAAGAACTGTGCTTCCTACACACGAGCCATATCTAGTTCAACTCTGCTTAGGAAACTGACAAGAACAGTAGCTCCTCTTCAGTCCAATACACTGTACTTGCTGGGAACAGATGCGAGTGCTCTTTGCAGTGTGTTGGGGAATGGGAGCGCAATAGTGACTTTCCTTACCAGAAAACAACTCTTGATCATGGGTCCAAAAACTGCATGTGATTCAACTCCACTTATTACTTGGAAACAAACGCTAGCTCGCCTTACAAGAAACACACTCTGCTTTTGAGAAAAGAGCACTCTTCTACTCTACTGTGTTTTCTTTTGAGCGAAAACAGTGAGCTTGCTCAGAACAAAAGAACTGTGCTTCCTACACACACGGGCCATATTTAGTTCAACTCTGCTTAGGAAACTGACAAGAACAGTAGCTCCTCTTCAGTCCAATACACTGTACTTGCTGGGAACAGACACCAGTGCTATTTGCCCTGTGTATGACAAAGGGAGCGCAATAGTGACTCTTCTTCCCAGAAAGCAACTCTTGCTCGTAGGACCAGAAACTGCACGTGATTCAACTCCATTTCAGACTGGAAAACAAACATTAGCTCGCCTTACAAGAAACACACTCTACTTTTGAGAAAAGAGCACTCTTCTTCTCTACTGTGTTTCCTATAGGGCCAGAATAGTGAGCTTGCTCAGAACAAAAGAACTTTGCTTCTTACATACACAGGCTATATCTAGTTCAACTCTGCTTAAGAAACTGACAAGAACAGTAGTTCCTCTTCAGTCCAATACACTGCACACGCTGGGAACAGACGACAGTGCTATTTGCCCTGTGTATTATAAAGGGAGCGCAATAGTGACTCTTCTTACCAGAAAACAACTCTTGCTCGTAGGAACAGAAACTGCATGTGATTTAACTCCATTTAGAACTGGGAAACAAATGCTAGCTCGCCTTACAATAAACACACTCTGCTTTTGAGAAAAGAGCACTCTTCTACTCTACTGTGTTTCCTATGGGGTCTGAACAGTGAGCTTGCTCCGAACAAAAGAACCGTGCTTCCTACACACACGGGCCATATCTAGTTCAACTCTGCTTAGGAAACTGACAAGAACAGTAGCTCCTCTTCAGTCCAATACACTGTACTTGCTGGGAACAGACGCGAGTGCTATTTGCACTGTGTAAGACTATGGGAGCGCAATAGTGACTCTTCTTACCAGAAAACAACTCTTGCTCGTAGGACCAGAAACTGCATGTGATTCAACTCCATTTAGAACTGGGAAACAAATGCTAGCTCGCCTTACAAGAAACACACTCTGCTTTTGAGAAAAGAGCACTTTTCTACTCTACTGTGTTTCCTTTGGGGTCCAAACAGTGAGCTTGCTCAGAACAAAAGAACTGTGCTTCCTAAACACACGGGCCATATCTAGTTCAACTCTGTGTAGGAAACTGACAAGAACAGTAGCTCCTATTCAGTCCAATACACTGTACTTGCTGGGAAAAGACACGAGAGCTATTTGCACTGTATATGGCAATGGGATCCCAATAGTGACTCTTCTTACCAGAAAACAACTCTTGCTCGTAGGACCAAAAACTGCATGGGAATCAACTCCATTTCTGACTGGAAAACAAACACTGGCTCGCCTTACAAGAAACACACTCTGCTTTTGAGAAAAGAGCCCTCTTCTAATTTAAAGTGTTTCCTATGTGGTCCGAACAGTGAGCTTGCTCAGAACAAAAGAACTGTGCTTCCTACACACAGGGGCCATATCTAGTTCAACTCTGCTTAGGAAACTGACAAGAACAGTAGCTCATCTTCAGTCCAATACACTGTACTTGCTGCGAACAAACGCGAGTGCTATTTGCACTGTGTATGGCAATGGGAACGCAATAGTGACACTACTTACCAGAAAACAACTCTTGCTCGTAGGACCAAAAACTGCATGTGATTCAACTCCAATTAGTACTGGGAAACAAACGCTAGCTCGCCTTACAAGAAACACACTCTGCTTTTGAAAAAAGAGCACTCTTCTACTCTACTGAGTTTCCTTTAAGGCCAGAACAGTGAGCTTGCTCAGAACAAAAGAACTGTGCTTCCTAAACACATGGGCCATATCTAGATCATTTCTGCATAGGAAACTGACAAGGACAGTAGATCCTCTTGAGTCCAATACACTGTACATGCTGGGAACAGACGCCAGTGCTATTTGCCCTGTGTATGAAAATTGGAGCACAATAGTGACTCTTCTTACCAGAGAACAACTCTTGCTCGCAGGACCAGAAACTGCATGTGATTCAACTCCATTTAGGACTGAAAAACAAACGCTAGCTCGCCTTACAAGAAACACACACTGCTTTTGAGAAAAGGGCACTCTTCTACTCTACAGTGTTTCTTATGGGGTCAGAACAGTGAGCTTTCTCAGAACAAAAGAACTGTGCTTCCTACACACACTTGCCATATCTAGATCAATTCTGCTTAGGAAACTGACAAGGACAGTAGATCATCTTCAGTCCAATACACTGTACATGCTGGGAACAGACGCGAGTGCTATTTGCCCTGTGTATGTCATATGGAGCACAAAAGTGACTCTTCTTACCAGAAAACAACTCTTGCTTGTAGGACCAAAAGCTACATGTGATTCAACTCCATTTAGAACTGGGAAACAAACGCTAGATCGCCTTACAAGGAACACACTCTTCTTTTGAGAAAAGAGCACTTTTCTACTCTACTGTGTTTCCTTTGGGGTCCAAACAGTGAGCTTGCTCAGAACAAAAGAACTGTGCTTCCTAAACACACGGGCCATATCTAGTTCAACTCTGTGTAGGAAACTGACAAGAACAGTAGCTCCTATTCAGTCCAATACACTGTACTTGCTGGGAAAAGATGCGAGAGCTATTTGCACTGTATATGGCAATGGGATCCCAATAGTGACTCTTCTTACCAGAAAACAACTCTTGCTCGTAGGACCAAAAACTGCATGGGATTCAACTCCATTTCTGACTGGGAAACAAAGACTGGCTCGCCTTACAAGAAACACACTCTGCTTTTGAGAAAAGAGCCCTCTTCTAATCTAAAGTGTTTCCTATGTGGTCCGAACAATGAGCTTGCTCAGAATAAAAGAACTGTGCTTCGTACACACAGGGGCCATATCTAGTTCAACTCTGCTTAGGAAACTGACAAGAACAGTAGCTCATCTTCAGTCCAATACACTGTACTTGCTGCGAACAAACGCGATTGCTATTTGCACTGTGTATTGCAATGGGAGCGCAATAGTGACACTACTTACGAGAAAACAACTCTTGCTCATAGGACCAAAAACTGCATGTGATTCAACTCCATTTAGGACTGGGAAACAAACGCTAGCTCGCCTTACAAGAAACACACTCTGCTTTTGAAAAAAGAGCACTCTTCTACTCTACTGAGGTTCCTATACGGCCAGAACAGTGAGCTTGCTCAGAACAAAAGAACTGTGCTTCCTAAACACATGGGCCATATCTAGATCAATTCTGCATAGGAAACTGACAAGGACAGTAGATCCTCTTGAGTCCAATACACTGTACATGCTGGGAAAAGACGCCAGTGCTATTTGCCCTGTGTATGAAAATTGGAGCACAATAGTGACGCTTCTTACCAGAGAACAACTCTTGCTCGCAGGACCAGAAACTGCATGTGATTCAACTCCATTTAGGACTGAAAAACAAACGCTAGCTCGCCTTACAAGAAACTCACACTGCTTTTGAGAAAAGGGCACTCTTCTACTCTACTGTGTTTCTTATGGGGTCAGAACAGTGTGCTTTCTCAGAACAAAAGAACTGTGCTTCCTACACACACTGGCCATATCTAGATCAATTCTGCTTAGGAAACTGACAAGGACAGTAGATCATCTTCAGTCCAATACACTGTACCTGCTGGGAACAGACGCGAGTGCTATTTGCTCTGTGTATGTCATATGGAGCACAAAAGTGACTCTTCTTACCAGAAAACAACTCTTGCTCGTAGGACCAAAAGCTACATGTGATTCAACTCCATTTAGAACTGGGAAACAAGCGCTAGATCGCCTTACAAGGAACACACTCTGCTTTTGAGAAAAGAGCACTTTTCTACTCTACTGTGTTTCCTTGGGGTCCAAACAGTGAGCTTGCTCAGAACAAAAGAACTGTGCTTCCTAAATACACGGGCCATATCTAGTTCAACTCTGTGTAGGAAACTGACAAGAACAGTAGCTCCTATTCAGTCCAATACACTGTACTTGCTGGGAAAAGACGCGAGAGCTATTTGCACTGTATATGGCAATGGGACCCCAATAGTGACTCTTCTTACCAGAAAACAACTCTTGTTCGTAGGACCAAAAACTGCATGGGATTCAACTCCATTTCTGACTGGGAAACAAACACTGGCTCGCCTTACAAGAAACACACTCTGCTTTTTGAGAAAAGAGCCCTCTTCTAATCTAAAGTGTTTCCTATGTGGTCCGAACAGTGAGCTTGCTCAGAACAAAAGAACTGTGCTTCCTACACACAGGGGCCATATCTAGTTCAACTCTGCTTAGGAAACTGACAAGAACAGTAGCTCATCTTCAGTCCAATACACTGTACTTGCTGCGAACAAACGCGAGTGCTATTTGCACTGTGTATGGCAATGGGAGCGCAATAGTGACACTACTTACCAGAAAACAACTCTTGCTCGTAGGACCAAAAACTGCATGTGATTCAACTCCATTTAGGACTGGGACACAAACGCTAGCCGCCTTACAAGAAACACACTCTGCTTTTGAAAAAAGAGCACTCTTCTACTCTACTGAGTTTCCTATAGGGCCAGAACAGTGAGCTTGCTCAGAACAAAAGTACTGTGCTTCCTAAACACATGGGCCATATCTAGATCAATTCTGCATAGGAAACTGACAAGGACAGTAGATCCTCTAGAGTCCAATACACTGTACATGCTGGGAAAAGACGCCAGTGCTATTTGCCCTGTGTATGAAAATTGGAGCACAATAGTGACTCTTCTTACCAGAGAACAACTCTTGCTCGCAGGACCAGAAACTGCATGTGATTCAACTCCATTTAGGACTGAAAAACAAACGCTAGCTCGCCGTACAAGAAACACACACTGGTTTTGAGAAAAGGGCACTCTTCTACTCTACTGTGTTTCTTATGGAGTCAGAACAGTGAGCTTTCTCAGAACAAAAGAACTGTGCTTCCTACACACACTGGCCATATCTAGATCAATTCTGCTTAGGAAACTGACAACGACAGTAGATCATCTTCAGTCCAATACACTGTACATGCTGGGAACAGACGCGAGTGCTATTTGCCCTGTGTATGTCATATGGAGCACAATAGTGACTCTTCTTACCAGAAAACAACTCTTGCTCGTAGGACCAAAAGCTACATGTGATTCAACTCCATTTAGGACTGGGAAACAAACGCTAGATCGCCTTACAAGGAACACACTCTGCTTTTGAGAAAAGAGCACTATTCTACTCTACTGTGTTTCCTATAGGGTCAAAACAATGAGCTTGCTCAGAACAAAAGAACTGTGCTTCCTACACACACGGTCAAACCTAGTTCAATTCTGCTTAGGAAACTGACAAGAATAGTAGATCCTCTTCTGTCCCATACACTGTACTTGCTGGGAAGAGACGCGAGTGCTATTTGCCCCGTGTATGACAATCGGAGCGCAATAGTGACTCTTCTTACCAGAAAACAACTCTTGCTCGTAGGACCAGAAACTGCATGTGATTCAACTCCATTTAGGACTGGGAAACAAACGCTAGCTAGCCTTACAAGAAACACACTCTGCTTTTGAGAAAAGAGCCCTCTTCTACTTTAAAGTGTTTCCTATGGGGTCCGAACAGTGAGCTTGCTCAGAACAGAAGAACTGTGCTTCCTACACACACAAGCCATATCTAGTTCAACTCTGCTTAGGAAACTGACAAGAATAGTAGGTCCTCTTCAGTCCAATACACTGTACATGCTGGGAATAGACGCCAGTGCTATTTGCGTTGTGTATGACAATGGGAGCGCAATAGTGACTCTTCTTACCAGAAAACAACTCTTGCTCGTAGGACCAGAAACTGCATGTGATTCAACTCCATTTAGGACTGCGAAACAAACGCTAGCTAGCCTTACAAGAAACACACTCTGCTTCTGAGAAAAGAGCACTCTTCTACTCTACTTTGTTTCCTTTGGGGTCCAAACAGTGAGCTTGCTCAGAACAAAAGAACTGTGCTTCCTACACACACGGGCCATATCTAGTTCAACTCTGCTTAGGAAACTGTCAAGAACAGTAGCTCCTCTTCAGTCCAATACACTGTACTTGTTGGGAACAGACGCGAATGCTATTTGCACTGTATATGGCAATGGAAGCGCAATAGTGACTCTTCTTACCAGAAAACAACTCTTGCTCGTAGGACCAGAAACTGCATGGGATTCAAATCCGTTTAGGACTGCGAAACAAACGCTAGCTCGCCTTACAAGAAACACACTCTGCTTTTGAGAAAAGAGCACTTTTCTACTCTACTGTGTTTCCTTTGGGGTCCAAAC
Organism: Peromyscus eremicus; assembly: GCF_949786415.1. Lineage (NCBI taxonomy): Eukaryota > Metazoa > Chordata > Mammalia > Rodentia > Cricetidae > Peromyscus > Peromyscus eremicus. Next base: position 258,004 of record NW_026734442.1, on the reverse strand, counting down.
AGTGAGCTTGCTCAGAACAAAAGAACTGTGCTTCCTAAACACACGGGCCATATCTAGTTCAACTCTGTGTAGGAAACGGACAAGAACAGTAGCTCCTATTCAGTCCAATACACTGTACTTGCTGGGAAAATACACGAGAGCTATTTGCACTGTATATGGCAATGGGATCCCAATAGTGACTCTTCTTACCAGAAAACAACTCTTGTTCGTAGGACCAAAAACTGCATGGGATTCAACTCCATTTCTGACTGGGAAACAAACACTAGCTCGCCTTACAAGAAACACACTCTGCTCTTGAGAAAAGAGCCCTCTTCTACTCTAAAGTTTTTCCTATGGGGTCCGAACAGTGAGCTTGCTTAGAACAAAAGAACTGTGCTTCCTACACACAGGGGCCATATCTAGTTCAACTCTGCTTAGGAAACTGACAAGAACAGTAGCTCCTCTTCAGTCCAATACACTGTACTTGCTGGGAACAGACACGCTATTTGCACTGTGTAGGTGAATGGGAGCACAATAGTGACTTTCCTTACCAGAAAACAGCTCTTGCTCATGGAACCAAAAACTGCATGTGATTCAACTCCATTTAGGACTGGGAAACAAACGCTAGCTCGCCTTACAAGAAACACACTCTGCTTTTGAGAAAAGAACACTCTTCTACTCTACTCTGTTTTCAAAAGAGCCAAAAGAGTGAGCTTGCTCAGAAGAAAAGGACTGTGCTTCCTACACACACGGCCATATCTGGTTCAATTCTGCTTAGGAAACTGACAAGAACAGTATTTCCTCTTCAGTCCAATACACTGTACATGCTGGGAATAGACGCCACTGCTATTTGGTTGTGTATGACAATGGGAGCCCAATAGTGACTCTTCTTACCAGAAAACAACTCTTGCTCGTAGAACCAGAAACTGCATGTGATTCAACTCCATTTTGGACTGCGAAACAAACGCTAGCTCGCCTTACAAGAAACACACTCTGCTTTTGAGAAAAGAGCACTTTTCTACTCTACTGTGTTTCCTTTGGGGTCCAAACAGTGAGCTTGCTCAGAACAAAAGAACTGTGCTTCCTAAACACACGGGCCATATCTAGTTCAACTCTGTGTAGGAAACGGACAAGAACAGTAGCTCCTATTCAGTCCAATACACTGTACTTGCTGGGAAAAGACGTGAGAGCTATTTGCACTGTATATGGCAATGGGATCCCAATAGTGACTCTTCTTACCAGAAAACAACTCTTGCTCGTAGGACCAAAAACTGCATGGGATTCAACTCCATTTCTGACTGGGATACAAACACTAGCTCGACTTACAAGAAACACACTCTGCTCTTGAGAAAAGAGCCCTCTTCTACTCTAAAGTGTTTAATATGGGGTCCGAACAGTGAGCTTGCTCAGAACAAAAGAACTGTGCTTCCTACACACAGGGGCCATATCTAGAACAACTCTGCTTAGGAAACTGACAAGGACAGTAGATCATCTTCAGTCCAATACACTGTACATGCTGGGAACAGATGCGAGTGCTATTTGCCCTGTGTATGTCATAGGGAGCGCAATAGTGACTCTTCTTACCAGAAAACAACTCTTGCTCGTAGGACCAAAAGCTACCTGTGAATCAACTCCATTTAGGACTGGGAAACAAACGCTAGATCGCCTTACAAGAAACACACTCTGCTTTGGAGAAAAGAGCACTCTTCCACTCTACTGTGTTTCCTATAGGGCCAAAACAGTGAGCTTGCTCAGAACAAAAGAACTGTGCTTCCTACACACACGGTCAAACCTAGTTCAATTCTGCTTAGGAAACTGACAAGAATAGTAGGTCCTCTTCAGTCCAATACACTGTACATGCTGGGAATAGACGCCAGTGCTATTTGCGTTGTGTATGACAATGGGAGCGCAATAGTGACTCTTCTTACCAGAAAACAACTCTTGCTCGTAGGACCAGAAACTGCATGTGATTCAACTCCATTTAGGACTGCGAAACAAACGCTAGCTAGCCTTACAAGAAACACACTCTGCTTCTGAGAAAAGAGCACTCTTCTACTCTACTTTGTTTCCTTTGGGGTCCAAACAGTGAGCTTGCTCAGAACAAAAGAACTGTGCTTCCTACACACACGGGCCATATCTAGTTCAACTCTGCTTAGGAAACTGTCAAGAACAGTAGCTCCTCTTCAGTCCAATACACTGTACTTGTTGGGAACAGACGCGAATGCTATTTGCGCTGTATATGGCAATGGAAGCGCAATAGTGACTCTTCTTACCAGAAAACAACTCTTGCTCGTAGGACCAGAAACTGCATGGGATTCAAATCCGTTTAGGACTGCGAAACAAACGCTAGCTCGCCTTACAAGAAACACACTCTGCTTTTGAGAAAAGAGCACTTTTCTACTCTACTGTGTTTACTTTGGGGTCCAAACAGTGAGCTTGCTCAGAACAAAAGAAATGTGCTTCCTAAACACACGGGCCATATCTAGTTCAACTCTGTGTAGGAAATGGACAAGAACAGTAGCTCCTATTCAGTCCAATACACTGTACTTGCTGGGAAAATACGCGAGAGCTATTTGCACTGTATATGGCAATGGGATCCCAATAGTGACTCTTCTTACCAGAAAACAACTCTTGTTCGTAGGACCAAAAACTGCATGGGATTCAACTCCATTTCTGACTGGGAAACAAACACTAGCTCGCCTTACAAGAAACACACTCTGCTCTTGAGAAAAGAGCCCTCTTCTACTCTAAAGTTTTTCCTATGGGGTCCGAACAGTGAGCTTGCTCAGAACAAAAGAACTGTGCTTCCTACACACAGGGCCCATATGTAGTTCAACTCTGCTTAGGAAACTGACAAGAACAGTAGCTCCTCTTCAGTCCAATACACTGTACTTGCTGGGAACAGACACGCTATTTGCACTGTGTAGGTGAATGGGAGCACAATAGTGACTTTCCTTACTAGAAAACAGCTCTTGCTCATGGAACCAAAAACTGCATGTGATTCAACTCCATTTAGGACTGGGAAACAAATGCTAGCTCGCTTTACAAGAAACACACTCTGCTTTTGAGAAAAGAACACTCTTCTACTCTACTCTGTTTTCAAAAGAGCCAAAACAGTGAGCTTGCTCAGAAGAAAAGGACTGTGCTTCCTACACACACGGCCATATCTGGTTCAATTCTGCTTAGGAAACTGACAAGAACAGTAGGTCCTCTTCAGTCCAATACACTGTACATGCTGGGAATAGACGCCAGTGCTATTTGCGTTGTGTATGACAATGGGAGCCCAATAGTGACTCTTCTTACCAGAAAACAACTCTTGCTCGTAGAACCAGAAACTGCATGTGATTCAACTCCATTTAGGACTGCGAAACAAACGCTAGCTCGCCTTACAAGAAACACACTCTGCTTTTGAGAAAAGAGCACTTTTCTACTCTACTGTGTTTCCTTTGGGGTCCAAACAGTGAGCTTGCTCAGAACAAAAGAACTGTGCTTCCTAAACACACGGGCCATATCTAGTTCAACTCTGTGTAGGAAACGGACAAGAACAGTAGCTCCTATTCAGTCCAATACACTGTACTTGCTGGGAAAAGACGCGAGAGCTATTTGCACTGTATATGGCAATGGGATCCCAATAGTGACTCTTCTTACCAGAAAACAACTCTTGCTCGTAGGACCAAAAACTGCATGGGATTCAACTCCATTTCTGACTGGGAAACAAACACTAGCTCGCCTTACAAGAAACACACTCTGCTCTTGAGAAAAGAGCCCTCTTCTACTCTAAAGTGTTTAATATGGGGTCCGAACAGTGAGCTTGCTCAGAACAAAAGAACTGTGCTTCCTACACACAGGGGCCATATCTAGAACAACTCTGCTTAGGAAACTGACAAGGACAGTAGATCATCTTCAGTCCAATACACTGTACATGCTGGGAACAGACGCGAGTGCTATTTGCCCTGTGTATGTCATAGGGAGCGCAATAGTGACTCTTCTTACCAGAAAACAACTCTTGCTCGTAGGACCAAAAGCTACCTGTGAATCAACTCCATTTAGGACTGGGAAACAAACGCTAGATCGCCTTACAAGAAACACACTCTGCTTTGGAGAAAAGAGCACTCTTCTACTCTACTGTGTTTCCTATAGGGCCAAAACAGTGAGCTTGCTCAGAACAAAAGAACTGTGCTTCCTACACACACGGTCAAACCTAGTTCAATTCTGCTTAGGAAACTGACAAGAATAGTAGATCCTCTTCAGTCCAATACACTGTACTTGCTGGGAAGAGACGCGAGTGCTATTTGCCCTGTGTATGACAATGAAAGCGCAATAGTGACTCTTCTTACCAGAAAACAACTCTTGCTCGTAGGACCAGAAACTGCATGTGATTCAACTCCATTTAGGACTGGGAAACAAACGCTAGCTCGCCTTACAAGAAACACACTCTGCTTTTGAGAAAAGAGCACTCTTCTACTCTAATGTGTTTTATTTAGGGCCAAAACAGTGAGCTTGCTCAGAACAAATGAACTGTGCTTCCTACACACAGGGGCCATATCTACTTCAACTCTGCTTAGGAAACTGACAAGAACAGTAGCTACTCTTCAGTCCAATACACTGTACTTGCTGCGAACAGACGCGAGTGCTATTTGCACTGTGTATGGCAATGGGAGCTCAATAGTGACTCTTCTTAGAAGAAAACAACTCTTGCTCGTAGGACCAAAAATTACATGTGATTCAACTCCATTTAGGACTGGGAAACAAACGCTATCTCGCCTTACAAGAAACACACTCTGCTTTTGAGAAAAGAGCCCTCTTCTAATCTAAAGTGTTTCCTATGGGGTCCGAACAGTGAGCTTGCTCAGAACAAAAGAACTGTGCTTTCTACACACACGAGCCATATCTAGTTCAACTCTGCTTAGGAAAATGACAAGAACAGTAGCTCATCTTCAGTCCAATACACTGTACTTGCTGCGAACAAACGCGACTGCTATTTGCACTGTGTATGGCAATGGGAGAGCAATAGTGACTCTTCTTACCAGAAAACAACTCTTGCTCGTAGGACCAAAAACTGCATGTTATTCAACTCCATTGAGGATTGGGAAACAAACGCTAGCTCGCCTTACAAGAAACACACTCTGCTTTTGAGAAAAGAGCACTCTTCTACTCTACTGAGTTTCCTATAGGGCCAGAACAGTGAGCTTGCTCAGAACAAAACAACTGTGCTTCCTAAACACACGGGCCATATCTAGATCATTTCTGCATAGGAAACTGACTAGGACAGTAGATCCTCATGAGTCCAATACACTGTACATGCTGGGAACAGACGCCAGTGATATTTGCCCTGTGTATGATAATGGGAGCACAATAGTGAATTTTGTTACCAGAAAACAACTCTTGCTCGTAGGACCAGAAACTGCATGTGATTCAACTCCATTTAGGACTGAAAAACAAACGCTAGCTCGCCTTACAAGAAACACACACTGCTTTTGAGAAAAGGGCACTCTTCTACTCTACTGTGTTTCTTATGGGGTCAGGACAGTGAGCTTTCTCAGAACAAAAGAACTGTGCTTCCTACACACACTGGCCATATCTAGATCAATTCTGCTTAGGAAACTGACAAGGACAGTAGATCATCTTCAGTCCAATACACTGCACATGCTGGGAACAGACGCGAGTGCTATTTGCCCTGTGTATGTCATATGGAGCACAATAGTGACTCTTCTTACCAGAAAACAACTCTTGCTCAAAGGACCAGAAACGGCATGTGATTCAACTCCATTTAGGACTGGGAAACAAACCCTAGGTCGCCTTACAAGAAACACACTCTGGTTTTGAGAAAAGAGCCCTTTTCTACTCTAAAGTATTTCCTATGGGGTCCAAAGAGTGAGCTTGCTCAGAACAAAAGAACTGTGCTTCCTACACACGAACCATATCTAGTTCAACTCTGCTTAGGAAACTGACAAGAACAGTAGCTCCTCTTCAGTCCAATACACTGTACTTGCTGGGAACAGATGCGAGTGCTCTTTGCACTGTGTAGGGGAATGGGAGCGCAATAGTGACTTTCCTTACCAGAAAACAACTCTTGATCATGGGTCCAAAAACTGCATGTGATTCAACTCCATTTATGACTTTGAAACAAACGCTATTTCACCTTAAAGATACACACTCTGCTTTTGAGAAAAGAGCACTCTTCTACTCTACTGTGTTTTCTTTAGAGCCAAAACAGTGAGCTTGCTCAGAACAAAAGAACTGTGCTTCCTACACACACGGGCCATATCTAGTTCAACTCTGTTTAGGAAACTGACAAGAACAGTAGCTCCTCTTCAGTCCAATACAATGTACTTGCTGGGAACAGACACCAGTGCTATTTGTCCTGTGTATGACAAAGGGAGCGCATTAGTGACTCTTCTTAATAGAAAACAACTCTTGCTCGTAGGACCAGAAACTGCATGTGATTCAACTCCATTTCGGACTGGTAAACAAACATTAGCTCGCATTACAAGAAACAAACTCTCCTTTTGAGAAAAGAGCACACTTCTTCTCTACTGTGTTTCCTATAGGGCCAGAATAGTGAGCTTGCTCAGAACAAAAGAACTTTGCTTCTTACATACACGGGCTATATCTAGTTCAACTCTGCTTAAGAAACTGACAAGAACAGTAGATCCTCTTCAGTCCAATACACTGTACATGCTGGGAACAGACGACAGTGCTATTTGCCCTGTGTATTATAATGGGAGCGCAATAGTGACTCTTCTTACCAGAAAACAACTCTTGCTTGTAGGACCAGAAACTGCATGTGATTTAACTCCATTTAGAACTGGGAAACAAATGCTAGCTCGCCTCACAATAAACACACTCTGCTTTTGAGAAAAGAGCACTCTTCTACTCTACTGTGTTTCCTATGGGGTCTGAACAGTGAGCTTGCTCCGTACAAAAGAACCGTGCTTCCTACACACACGGGCCATATCTAGATCAATTCTGCATAGGAAACTGACAAGGACGGTAGATCCTCTTGAGTCCAATACACTGTATGCTGGGAACAGACGCCAGTGCTATTTGCCCGGTGTATGAAAATGAGAGCACAAGGGTGACTCTTCTTACCAGAAAACAACTCTTGCTCGTAGGATCAGAAACTGCATTTGATTCAACTCCATTTAGGACTGAAAAACAAACAGTAGCTCACCTTACAAGAAACACACACTGCTTTTGAGAAAAGGGCACTCTTCTACTCTACTGTGTTTCTTATGGGGTCAGAACAGTGAGCTCTCTCAGAACAAAAGAACTGTGCTTCCTACACACAGGGCCCATATCTAGTTCAACTCTGCTTAGGAAAATGACAAGAACAGTAGTTCCTCTTCAGTCCAGTACACTGTACTTGCTGCGAACAGACGCAAGCGCTATTTGCACTGTGTATGGCAATGGGAGCGCAATAGTGATTCTTCTTACCATAAAACAAGTCTTGCTCATAGGACCAGAAACTGCATGGGATACAAATTTATTTCTTACTGGGAAACAAACATTAGCTCACCTTACAAGAAACACACTCTGCTTTTGAGAAAACAGAACTCTTCTACTCTACTGTGTTTCCTATGGGATCCGAACAGTGAGCTTGCTCAGAACAAAAGAACTGTGCTTCCTACACACACGGTCATATCTAGTTCAATTCTTTTTAGGAAACTGACAAGAATAGTAGATCCTCTTAAGTCCAATACACTGTAGTTGCTGGGAACAGACGCGAGTGCTATTTGCCCTGTGTATGACAATGGGAGAGCAATAATGACTCTTCTTACAAGAAAACAACTCTTGCTCGTAGGACTAGAAACTGCATGTGATTCAACTCCATTTAGGACTGGGAAACAAATGCTAGCTCGCCTTACAGGAAACACACTCTGCTTTTGAGAAAAGAGCACTCTTCTACTCTACTGTGTTTCATACAGGGCCAAAACAGTGAGCTTGCTCAGAGCAAAAAAACTGTGCTTCCTACACATACAGCCATATCTAGTTCAATTCTGGTTAAGAAACTGACAAGAACAGTACATCCTCTTCCGTCCCATACACTGTACTTGCTGGGAAGAGACGCCAGTGCTATTTGCCCTGTGTATGACAATGGGAGCACAATAGTGACTCTTCTTACCAGAAAACAACTTTTGCTCGTAGGAACAGAAACTGCATGTGATTCAACTCCATTTAGGACTGGGAAACAAACGCTAGCTCGCCTTACAAGAAACACACTCTGCTTTTGAGAAAAGAGCACTCTTCTTCTCCAATGTGTTTCCTATAGGGTCAGAATAGTGAGCTTGCTCAGAGCAAAAGAACTGTGCTTCCTACACACACCGACTATATCTAGTTCAACTCTGCTTAGGAAACTGACAAGAACAGTAGATCCTCTTCAGTCCAATACACTGTACATGCTGGGAACAGACGCCAGTGCTATTTGCCCTGTGTATGACAATGGGAGCACAATAGTGACTCTTCTTACCAGAAAACAACTCTTGCTCGTAGTACCAGAAACTGCATGTGATTCAATTCCATTTAGGACTGCGAAACAAACACTAGCTCGCCTTACAAGAAACACACTCTGCTTTTGAGAAAAGAGCACTCTTCTACTCTACTGTGTTTCCTACAGGGCCAAAACAGTGAGCTTGCTCAGAACAAAAGAACTGTGCTTCCTACACATACAGCCATATCTAGTTTAATTCTGGTTAAGAAACTGACAAGAACAGTAGATCCTCTTGCGTCCCATACACTGTACTTGCTGGGAAGAGACGCCAGTGCTATTTGCCCAGTGTATGACAATGGGAGCACAATAGTAACTCTTCTTACCAGAAAACAACTTTTGCTTGTAGGACCAGAAACTGCATGTGATTCAACTCCATTTAGGACTGGGAAACAAACGCTACCTGGCCTTATAAGAAACACACTCTGCGTTTGAGAAAAGAGCACTCTTCTTCTCCAATGTGTTTCCTATAGGGCCAGAATAGTGTGTTTGCTCAGAACAAAAGAACTGTGCTTCCTACACACACCGACTACATCTAGTTCAACTTTGCTTAGGAAACAGAAAAGAACAGTAGATCCTCTTCAGTCCAATACACTGTACATGCTGGGAACAGACGCCAGTGCTATTTGCCCTGTGTATGACAATGGGAGCACAATAGTGACTCTTCTTACCAGAAAACAACTCTTGCTCGTAGTACCAGAAACTGCATGTGATTCAACTCCATTGAGGACTGCGAAACAAACGCTAGCTCGACTTACAAGAAACACACTCTGCTTTTGAGAAAAGAGCGCTCTTCTACTCTATAGTGTTTCCTATGGGGTCCAAACAGTGAGCTTGCTCAGAACAAAAGAACTGTGCTTCCTACACACACGGGCCATATCTAGTTCCACTCTGCTTAGGAAACTGACAAGAACAGTAGCTCCTCTTCAGTCCAATACACTGTACTTGCTGGGAACAGACACGAGTGCTATTTGCACTGTATATGGCAATGGGAGCGCAATAGTGACTCTTCTTACCAGAAAAAAACTCTTGCTCGTAGGACCAGAAACTGCATGTGATTGAACTCCATTTCAGACTGGGAAACAAACACTAGCTCGCCTTACAAGAAACACACTCTGCTTTTGAGAAAAGAAAACTCTTCTACTCTACTGTGTTTCCTAAGGGATCCGAACAGTGAGCTTGCTCAGAACAAAAGAACTGTGCTTCCTACACACAAGGCCATATCTAGTTCAACTCTGCTTAGGAAACTGACAAGAATAGTAAATCCTCTTCAGTCCAATACACTGTAGTTGCTGGGAACAGACGTGAGTGCTATTTGCCCTGTGTATGAAAATGGTAGAGCAATAGTGACTCTTCTTTCCAGAAAACAACTCTTGCTCGTAGGACCAGAAACTGCATGTGATTCAACTCCATTTAGGACTGGGAAACAAACGCTAGCTCGCCTTGCAAGAAACACACTCTGCTTTTGAGAAAAGAGCCCTCTTCTACTCTAAAGTGTTTCCTATGGGGTCCTAAGAGTGAGCTTGCTCAGAACAAAAGAACTGTGCTTCCTACACACACAAGCCATATCTAGTTCAACTCTGCTTAGGAAACAGACAAGAACAGTAGTTCCTCTTCAGTCCAATACACTGTACTTGCTGCGAACAGACGCGAGCACTATTTGCACTGTGTATGGCAATGGGAGCACAATTGTGACTCTTCTTACCAGAAAACAACTCTTGCTCGTAGGACCAGAAACTGCATGGGATTCAACTTTATTTCTGACTGAGAAACAAACACTAGCTCGCCTTACAAGAAACACACTCTGCTTGTGAGAAAAGAGCACTCTTCTACTCTACTGTGTTTCCTATGGGATCCGAACAGTAGCTTGCTCAGAACAAAAGAACTGTGCTTCCTACACACACGGCCATATCTAGTTCAACTCTGCTTAGGAAACTGACAAGAACAGTAGCTCCTCTTCAGTCCAATACACTGTACTTGCTGGGAACAGACACGCTATTTGCACTGTGTAGGGGAATGGGAGCACAATAGTGATTTTCCTTACCAGAAAACAACTCTTGCTCATGGGACCAAAAACTGCATGTGATTCAACTCCATTTAGGACTGGGAAACAAACGCTAGCTTGCCTTACAACAAACACACTCTGCTTTTGAGAAAAGAGCACTCTTCTGCTCTACTGTGTTTCCTATAGGGCCAGTACAGTGAGCTTGCTCAGAACAAAAGAACTGTGCTTCCTACACAAAAGACCATATCCAGTTCAATTCTGCTAAGGAAACTGACAAGAACAGTAGCTCCTCTTCAGTCCATACACTGTACTTGCTGGGAACAGATGCGAGTGCTATTTGCACTGTGTATGGCAATGGGAGCACAATAGTGACTTTCCTTACCAGAAAACAACTCTTGCGATTAGGACCAAAAGTTATATGTGATTCAACTCCATTTAGGACTGGGAAACAAACGCTAGCTCGCCTTACAAAAAACACACTCTGCTTTTGAGAAAAGAGCACTCTTCTACTCTACTGTGTTTCCTATAGGGCCAGAACAGTGAGATTGCTCAGAAGAAAAGAACTGTGCTTCCTACAAACACGGGCCATATCTAGTTCAACTCTGCTTAGGAAACTGACAAGAACAGTAGCTCCTCTTCAGTCCAATACACTGTACTTGCTGGGAACATACGCGAGTGCTATTTGCACTGTGTACAGCAATGGGAGCGCAATAGTCACTCTTCTTACCAGAAAACAACTCTTGCTCATAGGACCAGAAACTGCATGTCATTCAACTCCGTTTAGGACTGGGAAACAAACGCTAGCTCGCCTTACAAGAAACACACTCTGCTTTTGAGAAAAGAGCACTCTTCTAGTCTACTGTGTTTCCTATAGCGCCAGAACAATGAGCTTGCTCAGAACAAAAGAACTGTGCTTCCTAAACACACGGCCATATCTAGTTCAATTCTGTTTAGTAAACTGACAAGAAAAGTAGATCCTCTGCAGTCCAATACACTGTACATGCTGGGAATAGAGGCCAGTGCTATTTGCACTGTGTACAGCAATGGCAGCGCAATAGTGACTCTTCTTACCAGAAAATAACTCTTGCTCGTACGACCAGAAACTGCATGTGATTCAACTCCATTTAGGACTTGGAAACAAACACTAGCTCGTCTTACAAGAAACACACTCTGCTTCTGAGAAAAGAGCACTCTTCTACTCTACTGTGTTTCCTATAGTGCCGGAACAGAGACCTTGCTCAGAACAAAAGAACTGTGCTTCCTGCACACACGGGCCATATCTAGTTCAACTCTGCTTAGGAAACTGACAAGAACAGTAGATCTTCTTCAGTCCAATACACTGTACTTGCTGGGAACAGACGCGAGTGCTATTTGCACTGTGTATGGAATTGGGAGCACAATAGTGACTCTTTTTACCAGAAAACAACTCTTGCTCGTAGGAACAGAAACTGCATGTGATTCAACTCCATTTAGGACTGGGAAACAAATGCTAGCTCGCCTTACAATAAACACACTCTGCTTTTGAGAAAAGAGAACTCTTCTACTCTACTGTGTTTTCTATGGGGTCCTAACAGTGAGCTTGCTGAGAACAAAAGAACTGTGCTTCCTACACACACGGGCCATATCTAGTTCAATTCTGCTTAGGAAACTGACGAGAATAGTAGATCCTCTTCAGTCTAATACACTGTACTTGCTGGGAACAGACGCGAGTGCTATTTGCACTGTGTATGGCAAAGGGAGCTCAATAGTGACTCTTCTTAAGAGAAAACAACTCATGCTCATTGGACTAGAAACTTCATGGGATTCAACTCCATTTCTGAATGGGAAACAAACACTAGCTTGCCTTACAAGAAACACACTCTGCTTTTGAGAAAAGAGCCCTCCTCTACTCTACTGTGTTTCCTATAGGGCCAGAACAGTGAGCTTGCTCAGAACAAAAGAACTGTCCTTCCTACACACACGGGCTATATCTAGTTCAACTCTGCTTAGGAAACTGACAACAACAGTAGCTCCACTTTAGTCCAATACACTGTACTTGCTGGGAACAGACGCGAGTGCTATTTGCACGGTGTACGGCATTGGGAGCGCAATAGTGACACTTTTTACCAATAAAAACCTCTTGCTCATAGGACCAGAAACTGCATGTGATTCAACTCCATTTAGGACTGGGAAACTAATGTAATCTCGCCTTACAAGAAACACACTCTGCTTTTGAGAAAAGAGCACTCTTCTACTCTACTGTGTTTCCTATAGGGCCAGAACAGTGAGCTTGCTCAGAACAAAAGAACTGAGCTTCCTACACACACGGGCCATATCTAGTTCAACTCTGCATCGGAAACTTACAAGAACAATAGATCCTCTTCAGTCCAATACACTGTACATGCTGGGAACAGAAGCCAGTGCTATTTGCACTGTGTATGACAATGGGAGCGCAATAGTGACTCTTCTTACCAGAAAACAATTCTTGCTCGTAGGACCAAAAATTGCATGTGATTCAACTCCATTTAGGACTGGGAGAGAAATGCTAGCTCGCCTTACAAGAAACACACTCTGCTTTTGAGAAAAGAGCACTCTTGTACTCTACTGTGTTTCCTATAAGGCCAGAACAGTGAGCTTGCTCAGAACAAAAGAACTGTGCTTCCTACACACACGGCCATATCTAGTTCAATTCTGCTTAGGAAACTGACGAGAATAGTAGCTCCTCTTCAGTCCAATACACTTTACATGCTGGGAACAGACGATTGCTATTTGTACTGTGTACAGCAATGGGAGCACAATAGTGACCCTTCTTACCAGAAAACAACTCTGGCTCTTAGGACCAGAAACTGCATGTGATTCAACTCCACTTAGGACTGGGAAACAAACGCTAGCTTGCCTTACAAGAAACAAGCTCTGATTTGAGAAAAGGGCACACTTCTACTCTACTGTGTTTCCTATGGTTTCCGAACAGTGAGCTTGCTCAGAAAAACAGATCTGTGCTTCCTACACACACGGGACATATCTAGGTCAATTCTGCTTAGGAAATTGACAAGAACAGTAGATCCCCTTCAGTCCAATACAATGTACTTGGTGGGAACAGACGCCAGTGCTATATGCACTGTGTATGACAATTGGAGCACAATAGTGACTCTTCTTACCACAAAACAACTCTTGCTCCTAGGACAAGAAACTGCATGGGATTCAACTCCATTTAGGACTGGAAAACAAACGCTAGCTTGCCTTACAAGAAACACACTCTGCTTTTGAGAAAAGAGCACTCTTCTACTCTACTGTGTTTCCTATAGGGCCCCAACAGTGAGCTTGCTCAGAACAAAAGAAATGTGCTTCATACACACACGGGCAATATCTAGTTCAACTCTGCTTAGGAACCTGACAAGAACAGTAGATCCTCTTCAGTCCAATACACTGTACATGCTGGGAACAAATGCCAGTACTATTTGCCATGTGTATGACAATGGGAGCACAATAGTGACTCTTCTTACCAGAAAATACTCTTGCTTGTAGGACCAGAAACTGCATGTGATTCAACTCCATTTAGGACTGGGAAACAAACGCTAGCTCGCCTTACAAGAAACACACTCTGCTTTTGAGAAAAGAGTACTCTTCTACTCAACTGTTTTTCCTATAGGGCCAGAACAGTGAGCTTTCTCAGAACAAAAGAAATGTGCTTCCTAAACACAGGGGCCATATCTAGTTCAACTCTTCATCGGAAACTGACAAGAACAGTAGATCCTCTTCAGTCCAATACACTGTACATGCAGGGAACACACGCCAGTGCTATTTGCCCTGCGTATGACAATGGGAGCGAAATAGTGACTCTTCTTACCAGAAAACAACTCTTGTTCGTAGGACCAGAAACAGCATGTGATTCAACGACATTTAGGTCTGGGAAGCAAACGCTAGCTCGCTTTACAAGAAACACACTCTGCTTTTGAGAAAAGAGCACTCTTCTACTGTACTGTGTTTCCTATGGGGTCCGAACAGTGAGCTTGCTCAGAACAAATGAACTGTGCTTCCTATACACACGGGCCATATCTAGTTCAACTCTGCTTAGGAAACTGACATGAACAGTAGCTCCTCTTCAGTCCAATACACTGTACTTGATTGGAACAGACGCAAGTGCTATTACTACTGTGTATGGCATTGGGAGCGCAATAGTGACTCTTCTTACCAAAAAATAACTCTACTCGTAGGACCAGAAACTGCATGTGATTCAAATTCATTTAGGACTGGGAAACAAAAGCTAGCTCGCCTTACAAGAAATACACTCTGCTTTTGAGAAAAGAGCACTCTTCTTCTCTACTATGTGTCCTATGGGGTCCTAACAGTGAGCTTGCTCAGAACAAAAGAACTGTGCTTCCTACGCACACGGGCCATATCTAGTTCATCTCTGCTTAGGAAACTGACAAGAACAGTAGCTCCCCTTCAGTCCAATACACTGTACTTGCTGGGAACAGACGCGAGTGCTATTTGCACTGTGTATGTCAACGGGAGCGCAATAGTGATTTTCCTTACCAGAAAACAACTCTTGATCGTAGGACCAAAAACTGCATGTGATTGAACTCCCTTTAGGACTGGGAAACAAAAGCTGGCTCGCCTTACAAGAAACACACTCTGCTTTTGAGAAAAAAGCACTCTTCTACTTTACTGTGTTTCGTATAGGGCCAGTACAGTGAGCTTGCTCAGAACAAAAGAATTGTGCTTCCTACACAAATGGCCATATCCAGTTCAATTCTGCTTAGGAAACTGACAAGAACAGTAGCTCCTCTTCAGTCAAATACACTGTACTTGCTGGGAACAGATGCGAGTGCTATTTGCACTGTGTTTGGCAATGGGAGCACAATAGTGACTTTCCTTACCAGAAAACAACTCTTGCGCATAGGACCAAAAACTGCATGTGATTCAACTCCATTGAGGACTGGGAAACAAACACCAGCTCGCCTTACAAGAAACATACTCTTCTTTTGAGAAAAGAGCACTCTTCTACTCTACTGTGTTTCCTATAGGGCCAGAACAGTGAGCTTGCTCAGAACAAAAGAACTGTGCTTCCTGCACACTCGGGCCATATCTAGTTCAACTCTGCTTAGGAAACTGACAAGAACAGTAGCTCCTCTTCAGTCCAATACACTGTACTTGCTGGGAACAGACGCGAGTGCTATTTGCACTGTGTACGGCATTGGGAGCGCAATAGTGACACTTTTTACCAATAAAAACCTCTTGCTCATAGGACCAGAAACTGCATGTGATTCAACTCCATTTAGGACTGGGAAACAAATGTAATCTCGCCTTACAAGAAACACACTCTGCTTTTGAGAAAAGAGCACTCTTCTACTCTACTGTTTTTCCTATAGGGCCAGAACAGTGAGCTTGCTCAGAACAAAAGAACTGAGCTTCCTACACACACGGGCCATATCTAGTTCAACTCTGCATCGGAAACTTACAAGAACAATAGATCCTCTTCAGTCTAATACACTGTACATGCTGGGAACAGAAGCCATTGCTATTTGCACTGTGTATGACAATGGGAGTGCAATAGTGACTCTTGTTACCAGAAAACAACTCTTGCTCGTAGGACCAAAAACTGCATGGGATTCAACTCCATTTAGGACTGGGAAAGAAACGCTGGCTCGCCTTACAAGAAACACACTCTGCTTTTGAGAAAAGAGCACTCTTCTACTCTACGGTGTTTCCTATAGGGCCAGAACAGTGAGCTTGCTCAGAACAAAAGAACTGTGCTTCCTACACACAAGGGCCATATCTAGTTCAACTCTGCTTAGGAAACTGAAGAGAACAGTAGCTCCTCTTCAGTCCAATACACTGTACTTGCTGAGAACAGATGCCAGTGCTATTTGCACTGTGTATGACAATGGGAGCGCAATAGTGACTCTTCTTACCACAAAACAACTCTTGCTCCTAGGACCAGAAACTGCATACAATTCAACTCCATTTAGGACTGGGAAACAAACCTTAGCTTGCCTTACAAGAAACCCAGTCTGCTTTTGAGAAAAGAGCACTCTTCTACTCTACTGTGTTTCCTAGAGGGCCAGAACAGAGAGTTTGCTCAAAACAAAAGAACTGTGCTTCCTGCACACACGGCCATATCTAGTTCAACTCTGCTTAGGAAACTGACAAGAACAGTAGCTCCTCTTCAGTCCAATACACTGTACTTGCTGGGAACAGACGCGAGTGCTATTTGCACTGTGTTCGGAATTGGGAGCGCAATAGTGACTCTTTTTACCAGAAAACAACTCTTGCTCGTAGGAACAGAAACTGCATGTGATTCAACTCCATTTAGGACTGGGAAACAAATGCTATCTCGCCTTACAAGAAACGCACTCTGCTTTTGAGAAAAGAGCACTCTTGTACTCTACTGTGTTTCCTATAGGGCCAGAACAGTGAGCTTGCTCAGAACAAAAGAACTGTGCTTCCTACACACGGCCATATCTAGTTCAACTCTGTTTAGGAAACTGACGAGAATAGTAGCTCCTCTTCAGTCCAATACACTGTACTTGCTGGGAACAGACGAGTGCTATTTGTACTGTGTACAGCAATGGAAGCACAATAGTGACCCTTCTTACCAGAAAACCACTCTGGCTCTTAGGACCAGAAACTGCATGTGATTCAACTCCACTTAGGACTGGGAAACAAACGCTAGTTGCCTTACAAGAAACAAGCTCAGATTTGAGAAAAGGGCACACTTCTACTACTTCTGTGTTTCCTAAGGGATCCGAACTGTGAGCTTGCTCAGAACAAAAGAACTGTGCTTCCTAACACAAGGTCATATCTAGTTCAACTCTGCTTAGGAAACTGACAAGAATAGTAGATCCTCTTCAGTCCAATACACTGTAGTTGCTGGGAACAGACGTGAGTGCTATTTGCCCTGTGTATGAAAATGGTAGAGCAATAGTGACTCTTCTTACCAGAAAACAACTCTTGCTCGTAGGACCAGAAACTGCATGTGATTCAACTCCATTTAGGACTGGGAAACAAACGCTAGCTCGCCTTGCAAGAAACACACTCTGCTTTTGAGAAAAGAGCCCTCTTCTACTCTAAAGTGTTTCCTATGGGGTCCTAAGAGTGAGCTTGCTCAGAACAAAAGAACTGTGCTTCCTACACACACAAGCCATATCTAGTTCAACTCTGCTTAGGAAACAGACAAGAACAGTAGTTCCTCTTCAGTCCAATACACTGTACTTGCTGCGAACAGACGCGAGCGCTATTTGCACTGTGTATGGCAATGGGAGCACAATTGTGACTCTTCTTACCAGAAAACAACTCTTGCTCGTAGGACCAGAACTGCATGGGATTCAACTTTATTTCTGACTGAGAAACAAACACTAGCTCGCCTTACAAGAAACACACTCTGCTTGTGAGAAAAGAGCACTCTTCTACTCTACTGTGTTTCCTATGGGATCCGAACAGTAGCTTGCTCAGACAAAAGAACTGTGCTTCCTACACACACGGCCATATCTAGTTCAACTCTGCTTAGGAAACTGACAAGAACAGTAGCTCCTCTTCAGTCCAATACACTGTACTTGCTGGGAACAGACACGCTATTTGCACTGTGTAGGGGGAATGGGAGCACAATAGTGATTTTCCTTACCAGAAAACAACTCTTGCTCATGGGACATAAAACTGCATGTGATTCAACTCCATTTAGGACTGGGAAACAAACGCTAGCTCGCCTTACAACAAACACACTCTGCTTTTGAGAAAAGAGCACTCTTCTGCTCTACTGTGTTTCCTATAGGGCCAGTAAAGTGAGCTTGCTCAGAACAAAAGAACTGTGCTTCCTACACAAAAGACCATATCCAGTTCATTCTGCTTAGGAAACTGACAAGAACAGTAGCTCCTCTTCAGTCCATACACTATACTTGCTGGGAACAGATGCGAGTGCTATTTGCACTGTGTATGGCAATGGGAGCACAATAGTGACTTTCCTTACCAGAAAACAACTCTTGCGATTAGGACCAAAAGTTATATGTGATTCAACTCCATTTAGGACTGGGAAACAAACGCTAGCTCGATTTACAAAAAACACACTCTGCTTTTGAGAAAAGAGCACTCTTCTACTCTACTGTGTTTCCTATAGGGCCAGAACAGTGAGATTGCTCAGAAGAAAAGACTGTGCTTCCTACAAACACGGGCCATATCTAGTTCAACTCTGCTTAGGAAACTGACAAGAACAGTAGCTCCTCTTCAGTCCAATACACTGTACTTGCTGGGAACATACGCGAGTGCTATTTGCACTGTGTACTGCAATTGGAGCGCAATAGTCACTCTTCTTACCAGAAACAACTCTTGCTCATAGGACCAGAAACTGCATGTCATTCACCTCTGTTTAGACTGGAAACAAACGCTAGCTCGCCTTACAAGAAACACACTCTGCTTTTGAGAAAAGAGCACTCTTCTAGTCTACTGTGTTTCCTATAGCGCCAGAACAATGAGCTTGCTCAGAACAAAAGAACTGTGCTTCCTAAACACACGGCCATATCTAGTTCAATTCTGTTTAGTAAACTGACAAGAAAAGTAGATCCTCTGCAGTCCAATACACTGTACATGCTGGGAATAGAGGCCAGTGCTATTTGCACTGTGTACAGCAATGGCAGCGCAATAGTGACTCTTCTTACCAGAAAATAACTCTTGCTCGTACGACCAGAAACTGCATGTGATTCAACTCCATTTAGGACTTGGAAACAAACACTAGCTCGTCTTACAAGAAAGAAACACACTCTGCTTCTGAGAAAAGAGCACTCTTCTACTCTACTGTGTTTCCTATAGTGCCGGAACAGAGACCTTGCTCAGAACAAAAGAACTGTGCTTCCTGCACACACGGGCCATATCTAGTTCAACTCTGCTTAGGAAACTGACAAGAACAGTAGATCTTCTTCAGTCAATACACTGTACTTGCTGGGAACAGACGCGAGTGCTATTTGCACTGTGTATGGAATTGGGAGCACAATAGTGACTCTTTTTACCAGAAAACAACTCTTGCTCGTAGGAACAGAAACTGCATGTGATTCAACTCCATTTAGGACTGGGAAACAAATGCTAGCTCGCCTTACAATAAACACACTCTGCTTTTGAGAAAAGAGAACTCTTCTACTCTACTGTGTTTTCTATGGGGTCCTAACAGTGAGCTTGCTGAGAACAAAAGAACTGTGCTTCCTACACACACGGGCCATATCTAGTTCAATTCTGCTTAGGAAACTGATGAGAATAGTAGCTCCTCTTCAGTCTAATACACTGTACTTGCTGGGAACAAGACGCGAGTGCTATTTGCACTGTGTATGGCAAAGGGAGCTCAATAGTGACTCTTCTTAAGAGAAAACAACTCATGCTCATTGGACTAGAAACTTCATGGGATTCAACTCCATTTCTGAATGGGAAACAAACACTAGCTTGCCTTACAAGAAACACACTCTGCTTTTGAGAAAAGAGCCCTCCTCTACTCTACTGTGTTTCCTATAGGGCCAGAACAGTGAGCTTGCTCAGAACAAAAGAACTGTCCTTCCTACACACACGGGCTATATCTAGGTTCAACTCTGCTTAGGAAACTGACAACAACAGTAGCTCCACTTTAGTCCAATGCACTGTACTTGCTGGGAACAGACGCGAGTGCTATTTGCACGGTGTAACGGACATATGGGAGCGCAATAGTGACACTTTTTACCAATAAAAACCTCTTGCTCATAGGACCAGAAACTGCATGTGATTCAACTCCATTTAGGACTGGGAAACTAATGTAATCTCGCCTTACAAGAAACACACTCTGCTTTGAGAAAAGAGCACTCTTCTACTCTACTGTGTTTCCTATAGGGCCAGAACAGTGAGCTTGCTCAGAACAAAAGAACTGAGCTTCCTACACACACGGGCCATATCTAGTTCAACTCTGCATCGGAAACTTACAAGAACAATAGATCCTCTTCAGTCCAATACACTGTACATGCTGGGAACAGAAGCCAGTGCTATTTGCACTGTGTATGACAATGGAGCGCAATAGTGACTCTTCTTACCAGAAAACAATTCTTGCTCGTAGGACCAAAAATTGCATGTGATTCAACTCCATTTAGGACTGGGAGAGAAATGCTAGCTCGCCTTACAAGAAACACACTCTGCTTTTGAGAAAAGAGCACTCTTGTACTCTACTGTGTTTCCTATAAGGCCAGAACAGTGAGCTTGCTCAGAACAAAAGAACTGTGCTTCCTACACACACGGCCCATATCTAGTTCAACTCTGCTTAGGAAACTGACGAGAATAGTAGCTCCTCTTCAGTCCAATACACTTTACATGCTGGGAACAGACGATTGCTATTTGTACTGTGTACAGCAATGGGAGCACAATAGTGACCCTTCTTACCAGAAAACAACTCTGGCTCTTAGGACCAGAAACTGCATGTGATTCAACTCCACTTAGGACTGGGAAACAAACGCTAGCTTGCCTTACAAGAAACAAGCTCTGATTTGAGAAAAGGGCACACTTCTACTCTACTGTGTTTCCTATGGGTTCCGAACAGTGAGCTTGCTCAGAAAAACAGATCTGTGCTTCCTACACACACGGGACATATCTAGGTCAATTCTGCTTAGGAAATTGACAAGAACAGTAGATCCCCTTCAATCCAATACAATGTACTTGGTGGGAACAGACGCCAGTGCTATATGCACTGTGTATGACAATTGGAGCACAATAGTGACTCTTCTTACCACAAAACAACTCTTGCTCCTAGGACAAGAAACTGCATGGGATTCAACTCCATTTAGGACTGGAAAACAAACGCTAGCTTGCCTTACAAGAAACACACTCTGCTTTTGAGAAAAGAGCACTCTTCTACTCTACTGTGTTTCCTATAGGGCCCCAACAGTGAGCTTGCTCAGAACAAAAGAAATGTGCTTCATACACACACGGGCAATATCTAGTTCACCTCTGCTTAGGAACCTGACAAGAACAGTAGATCCTCTTCAGTCCAATACACTGTACATGCTGGGAAGAAATGCCAGTACTATTTGCCATGTGTATGACAATGGGAGCACAATAGTGACTCTTCTTACCAGAAAATACTCTTGCTTGTAGGACCAGAAACTGCATGTGATTCAACTCCATTTAGGACTGGGAAACAAACGCTAGCTCGCCTTACAAGAAACACACTCTGCTTTTGAGAAAAGAGTACTCTTCTACTCAACTGTTTTTCCTATAGGGCCAGAACAGTGAGCTTTCTCAGAACAAAAGAAATGTGCTTCCTAAACACAGGGGCCATATCTAGTTCAACTCTTCATCGGAAACTGACAAGAACAGTAGATCCTCTTCAGTCCAATACACTGTACATGCTGGGAATAGACGCCAGTGCTATTTGCCCTGTGTATGACAATGGGAACACAATAGTGACTCTTCCTACCAGAAAACAACTCATGCTGGTATGACGAGAAACTGCATGTGATTCAACTCCATTTAGGACTGGGAAACAAACGCTAGCTCGCCTTAGAAGAAACACATTCTGCTTCTGAGAAAAGGCCACTCATCTACTCTACTGTGTTTCCTATGGGGTGCGAACAGTGAGTTTGCTCAGAACAAAAGAACTGTGCTTCCTACACACACGGGCCATATCTAGTTCAACTCTGCTTAGGAAACTGACAAGAACAGTAGCTCCTCTTCAGTACAAAACACTGTACTTGCTGGGAACAGACTCCAGTGCTATTTGCACTGTGTATGGAAATGGGAGCGCAATAGTGACTCTTTTTACCAGAAAACAACTCTTGCTCATAGGACCAGAAACTGCATGTGATTTTACTCCATTTAGGACTGGGAAACAAACGCTAGCTTGCCTTACAGGAAACACACTCTGCTTTTGAGAAAAGAGCACTCTTCTACTCTAATGTGTCTCCTATAGGGCCAGAAGAGTGAGCTTGCTCAGAACAAAAGAACTGTGCTTCCTACACACACCGACTATATTTAGTTCAACTCTGCTTAGGAAACTGACAAGAACAGTAGATATAATTCAGTCCAATACACTGTACATGCTGGGAACAGACGCCAGTGCTATTTGCCCTGTGTATGACAATGGGAGCACAATAGTGACTCTTCTTACCAGAAAACAACTCTTGCACGTAGGACCAGAAACAGCATGTGATTCAACGACATTTAGGTCTGGGAAGCAAACGCTAGCTCGCTTTACAAGAAACACACTCTGCTTTTGAGAAAAGAGCACTCTTCTACTGTACTGTGTTTCCTATGGGGTCCGAACAGTGAGCTTGCTCAGAACAAATGAACTGTGCTTCCTATACACACGGGCCATATCTAGTTCAACTCTGCTTAGGAAACTGACATGAACAGTAGCTCCTCTTCAGTCCAATACACTGTACTTGATTGGAACAGACGCAAGTGCTATTTGTACTGTGTATGGCATTGGGAGCACAATAGTGACTCTTCTTACCAAAAAATAACTCTACTCGTAGGACCAGAAACTGCATGTGATTCAAATTCATTTAGGACTGGGAAACAAAAGCTAGCTCGCCTTACAAGAAATACACTCTGCTTTGGAGAAAAGAGCACTCTTCTTCTCTACTATGTGTCCTATGGGGTCCTAACAGTGAGCTTGCTCAGAACAAAAGAACTGTGCTTCCTACGCACACGGGCCATATCTAGTTCATCTCTGCTTAGGAAACTGACAAGAACAGTAGCTCCCCTTCAGTCCAATACACTGTACTTGCTGGGAACAGACGCGAGTGCTATTTGCACTGTGTATGTCAACGGGAGCGCAATAGTGATTTTCCTTACCAGAAAACAACTCTTGATCGTAGGACCAAAAACTGCATGTGATTGAACTCCCTTTAGGACTGGGAAACAAAAGCTGGCTTGCCTTACAAGAAACACACTCTGCTTTTGAGAAAAAAGCACTCTTCTACTTTACTGTGTTTCCTATAGGGCCAGTACAGTGAGCTTGCTCAGAACAAAAGAATTGTGCTTCCTACACAAATGGCCATATCCAGTTCAATTCTGCTTAGGAAACTGACAAGAACAGTAGCTCCTCTTCAGTCAAATACACTGTACTTGCTGGGAACAGATGCGAGTGCTATTTGCACTGTGTTTGGCAATGGGAGCACAATAGTGACTTTCCTTACCAGAAAACAACTCTTGCGCATAGGACCAAAAACTGCATGTGATTCAACTCCATTGAGGACTGGGAAACAAACACCAGCTCGCGTTCGAAGAAACATACTCTTCTTTTGAGAAAAGAGCACTCTTCTACTCTACTGTGTTTCCTATAGGGCCAGAACAGTGAGCTTGCTCAGAACAAAAGAACTGTGCTTCCTGCACACACGGGCCATATCTAGTTCAACTCTGCTTAGGAAACTGACAAGAACAGTAGCTCCTCTTCAGTCCAATACACTGTACTTGCTGGGAACAGACGCCAGTGCTATTTGCACTGTGTACAGCATTGGGAGCGCAATAGTGACACTTTTTACCAATAAAAACCTCTTGCTCATAGGACCAGAAACTGCATGTGATTCAACTCCATTTAGGACTGGGAAACAAATGTAATCTCGCCTTACAAGAAACACACTCTGCTTTTGAGAAAAGAGCACTCTTCTACTCTACTGTGTTTCCTATAGGGCCAGAACAGTGAGCTTGCTCAGAACAAAAGAACTGAGCTTCCTACACACACGGGCCATATCTAGTTCAACTCTGCATCGGAAACTTACAAGAACAATAGATCCTCTTCAGTCCAATACACTGTACATGCTGGGAACAGAAGCCATTGCTATTTGCACTGTGTATGACAATGGGAGTGCAATAGTGACTCTTGTTACCAGAAAACAACTCTTGCTCGTAGGACCAAAAACTGCATGGGATTCAACTCCATTTAGGACTGGGAAAGAAACGCTGGCTCGCCTTACAAGAAACACACTCTGCTTTTGAGAAAAGAGCACTCTTCTACTCTACGGTGTTTCCTATAGGGCCAGAACAGTGAGCTTGCTCAGAACAAAAGAACTGTGCTTCCTACACAAAAGGGCCATATCTAGTTCAACTCTGCTTAGGAAACTGAAGAGAACAGTAGCTCCTCTTCAGTCCAGTACACTGTACTTGCTGAGAACAGATGCCAGTGCTATTTGCACTGTGTATGACAATGGGAGCGCAATAGTGACTCTTCTTACCACAAAACAACTCTTGCTCCTAGGACCAGAAACTGCATACAATTCAACTCCATTTAGGACTGGGAAACAAACCTTAGCTTGCCTTACAAGAAACCCAGTCTGCTTTTGAGAAAAGAGCACTCTTCTACTCTACTGTGTTTCCTAGAGGGCCAGAACAGAGAGTTTGCTCAAAACAAAAGAACTGTGCTTCCTGCACACACGGCCATATCTAGTTCAACTCTGCTTAGGAAACTGACAAGAACAGTAGCTCCTCTTCAGTCCAATACACTGTACTTGCTGGGAACAGACGCGAGTGCTATTTGCACTGTGTTCGGAATTGGGAGCGCAATAGTGACTCTTTTTACCAGAAAACAACTCTTGCTCGTAGGAACAGAAACTGCATGTGATTCAACTCCATTTAGGACTGGGAAACAAATGCTATCTCGCCTTACAAGAAACACACTCTGCTTTTGAGAAAAGAGCACTCTTGTACTCTACTGTGTTTCCTATAGGGCCAGAACAGTGAGCTTGCTCAGAACAAAAGAACTGTGCTTCCTACACACGGCCATATCTAGTTCAACTCTGTTTAGGAAACTGACGAGAATAGTAGCTCCTCTTCAGTCCAATACACTGTACTTGCTGGGAACAGACGAGTGCTATTTGTACTGTGTACAGCAATGGAAGCACAATAGTGACCCTTCTTACCAGAAAACCACTCTGGCTCTTAGGACCAGAAACTGCATGTGATTCAACTCCACTTAGGACTGGGAAACAAACGCTAGCTTGCCTTACAAGAAACAAGCTCAGATTTGAGAAAAGGGCACACTTCTACTCTACTGTGTTTCCTATGGTTTCCGAAGAGTGAGCTTGCTCAGAACAAAAGAACTGTGCTTCCTACACACACAGGCCATATCTAGTTCAATTCTGTTTAGGAAATTGACAAGAACAGTAGCTCCTCTTCAGTCCAATACACTGTACTTGCTAGGAACAGACGCCAGTACTATTTGCAATGTGTATGACAATGGGAGCGCAATAGTGACTCTTCTTACCACAAAACAACTCTTGCTCCTAGGACCAGAAACTGCATGGGATTCAACTCCATTTAGGACTGGGAAACAAACGCTAGCTTGCCTTACAAGAAACACACTCTGCTTTTGAGAAAAGAGCACTCTTCTACTCTACTGTGTTTCCTATAGGGCCAGAACAGTGAGCTTGCTCAGAACAAAAGAGATGTGCTTCATACACACACGGGCCATATCTAGTTCAACTCTGCTTAGGAACCTGACAAGAACAGTAGATCCTCTTCAGTCCAATACCCTGTACATGCTGGGAACAAATGCCAGTGCTATTTGCCATGTGTATGACAATGGGAGCGCAATAGTGACTTCTAACCAGAAAATACTCTTGCTCTTAGGACCAGAAACTGCATGGGATTCAACTCCATTTAGGACTGGGAAACAAACGCTAGCTCACCTTACAAGAAACACACTCTGCTTTTGAGAAAAGAGTACTCTTCTACTCTACTGTTTTTCCTATAGGGCCAGAACAGTAAGCTTGCTCAGAACAAAATAAATGTGCTTCCTAAACACAGGGGCCATATCTAGTTCAACTCTTAATTGGAAACTGACAAGAACAGTAGATGCTCTTCATTCAAATACACTGTACATGCTGGGAACAGATGCCAGTGCTGTTTGCCCTGTGTATGACAATGGGAGCGAAATCGTCACTCTTCTTACGAGAAAACAACTCTTGATCGTAGGACCAGAAACAGCATGTGATTCAACGACATTTAGGTCTGGGAAGCAAACGCTAGCTCGCTTTACAAGAAACACACTCTGCTTTTGAGAAAAGAGCACTCTTCTACTCTACTGTGTTTCCTATGGGGTCCGAACAGTGAGCTTGCTCAGAACAAAAGAACTGTGCTTCCTGCACACACGGCTGTATCTAGTTCAACTCTGCTTAGGAAACTGACAAGAACAGTAGCTCCTCTTCAGTCCAATACACTGTACTTGATTGGAACAGATGCAAGTGCTATTTGTACTGTGTATGGCATTGGGAGCGCAATAGTTACTCTTCTTACCAAAAAATAACTCTACTCGTAGGACCAGAAACTACATGTGATTCAAATTCATTTAAAACTGGGAAACAAAAGCTAACTTGCCTTACAAGAAATACACTCTGCTTTTGAGAAAAGAGCACTCTTCTTCTCTACTATGTGTCCTATGGGGTCCGAACAGTGAGCTTGCTCAGAACAAAAGAACTGTGCTTCCTACGCACACGGGCCATATCTAGTTCAACTCTCCTTAGGAAACTGACAAGAACAGTAGCTCCTCTTCAGTCCAATACACTGTACTTGCTGGGAACAGACGCGAGTGCTATTTCCACTATGTATGTCAACGGGAGCGCAATAGTGACTTTCCTTACCAGAAAACAACTCTTGCTCGTAGGACCAAAAACTGCATGTGATTCAACTCCATTTAGGACTGGGAAACAAACGCTGGCTTGCCTTACAACAAACACACTCTGCTTTTGAGAAAAGAGCACTCTTCTTCTCTACTGTGTTTCCTATAGGGCCAGTACAGTGTGCTTGCTCAGAACAAAAGAACTGTGCTTCCTACACAAATGGCCATATCCAGTTCAATCCTGCTTAGGAAACTGACAAGAACAATAGCTCCTCTTCAGTCCAATACACTGTACTTGCTGGGAAGAGATGTGAGTGCTATTTGCACTGTGTTTGTCAATGGGAGCGCAATAGTGACTTTCCTTACCAGAAAACAGCTCTTGCGCGTAGGACCAAAAACTGCATGTGATTAAACTCCATTTAGGACTGGGAAACAAACACCAGCTCACCTTACAAGAAACATACTCTGCTTTTGAGAAAAGAGCACTCTTCTACTCTTCTGTGTTTCCTATAGGGCCAGAACAGTGAGCTTGCTCAGAACAAAAGAACTGTGTTTCCTGCACACACGGGCCATATCTAGTTCAACTCTGCTTAGGAAACTGACAAGAACAGTAGCTCCTCTTCAGTCCAATACACTGTACGTGCTAGGAACAGACACGAGTGCTATTTGCACTGTGTACGGCATTGGGAGCACAATAGTGACTCTTTTTACCAGAAAACAACTCTTGCTTGTAGGAACATAAATTGCATGTGATTCAACTCCATTTAGGACTGGGAAACAAATGCTATCTCGCCTTACAAGAAACACACTCTGTTTTTGAGAAAAGAGCACTCTTGTACTCTACTGTTTTTCCTATAGGGCCAGAACAGTGAGCTTGCTCAGATCAAAAGAACTGTGCCTCCTACACACACGGGCCATACCTAGTTCAACTCTGCTTAGGAAACGGACAAGAACCGTAGCTCCTCTTCAGTCCAATACACTGTACTTCCTGTGAACAGACGCGGGTGCTATTGGCACTGTGTACAGCAATGGGAAC
The DNA here is from genome assembly GCF_949786415.1 of Peromyscus eremicus. NCBI lineage: Eukaryota > Metazoa > Chordata > Mammalia > Rodentia > Cricetidae > Peromyscus > Peromyscus eremicus. The sequence goes on along the minus strand of NW_026734442.1, from coordinate 229,965 downwards.
ACAATAGTGACTCTTCTTACCAGAAAACAACTCTGTATCTTAGGACCAGAAACTGCATGTGATTCAATTCCACTTAGGACTGGGAAACAAACGCTAGCTTGCCTTACAAGAAACGAGCTCTGCTTTTGAGAAAAGGGCACACTTCTACTCTACTGTGTTTCCTATGGGGTCCGAACAGTGAGCTTGCTCAGAACAAAAGAACTGTGCCTCCTAAACACACGGGCCATATCTAGTTCAATTCTGCTTAGGAAACTGACAAGAACAGTAGATCCCGTTCAGTCCAATAAACTGTACCTTCTGAGAACAGACGAGTGCTATTTGAACTGTGTATGACAATGGGAGCACAGTAGTGACTCTTCTTACCACAAAACAACTCTTGCTCCTAAAACCAGAAACTGCATGGGATTCAACTCCAAATAGACTGGGAAACAAATGCTAGCTAGCCTTACAAGAAACAAACTCTGCTTTTGAGAAAAGAGCACTCTTGTACTCTACTGTGTTTCCTATAGGGCCAGAACAGTGAGCTTGCTCAGAACAAAAGAAATGTGCTTCATACACACACGGGCCATATCTAGTTCAACTCTGCTTAGGAACCTGACAAGAACAATAGATCTTCTTCAGTCCAATACTTGTACATGATGGGAACAAATGCCAGTGCTATTTGCCCTGTGTATGACAATGGTAGCGCAATAGTGACTCTTCTTACCAGAAAATACTCTTGCTTGTAGGACCAGAAACTGCATGTGATTCAACTCCATTTAGGACTGGGAAACAAACGCTAGCTCGCCTTACAAGAAACACACTCTGCTTTTGAGAAAAGAGTACTCTTCTACTCTACTGTGTTTCCTATAGGGCCAGTACAGTGAGCTTGCTCAGAACAAAAGAATTGTGCTTCCTAAACACAGGGGCCATATCTAGTTCAACTCTTCATCGGAAACTGACAAGAACAGTAGATCCTCTTCAATCCAATACACTGTACATGCTGGGAACAGACGACAGTGCTATTTGCCCTGTGTAGGACAATGGGAGCGAAATTATGACTCTTCTTACCAGAAAACAACTCTTGATCGTAGTACCAGAAACAGCATGTGATTCAACTCCATTTAGGTCTGGGAAGCAAACGTTAGCTCGCTTTACAAGAAACACACTCTGCTTTTGAGAAAAGAGCACTCTTCTACTCTACTGTGTTTCCTATGGGGTCCGAACAGTGAGCTTGCTAAGAACAAATGAACTGTGCTTCCTATGCACACGGGCCATATCTAGTTCAACTCTGCTTAGGAAACTGACAAGAACAGTAGCTCCTCTTCAGTCCAATACACTGTACTTGATTGGAACAGACACAAGTGCTATTTGTACTGTGTATGGCATTGGGAGCGCAAAAGTTACTCTTCTTACCAAAAAATAACTCTACTCGTAGGACCAGAAACTGCATGTGATTCAACTACATTTAGGACTGGGAAACAAACACCAGCTCGCATTATAAGAAACATACTCTGCTTTGGGAAAAGAGCACTCTTCTACTCTTCTGTGTTTCCTATAGGGCCAGAACAGTGAGCTTGCTCAGATCAAAAGAACTGTGCTTCCTGCACACACGGCCATATCTAGTTCAACTCTGCTTAGGAAAATGACAAGAACAGTAGCTCCTCTTCAGTCCAATACACTGTACTTCCTGGGAACAGACACGAGTGCTATTTGCACTGTGTACAGCAATGGGAACACAATAGTGACTCTTCTTACCAGAAAACAACTCTGGCTCTTAGGACCAGAAACTGCATGTGATTCAACTCCACTTAGGACTGAGAAACAAACGCTACCTTGCCTTACAAGAAACGAGCTCTGCTTTTGAGAAAAGGGCACACTTCTACTCTACTGTGTTTCCTATGGGGTCCGAACAGTGAGCTTGCTCAGAACAAAAGAACTGTGCTTCCTACACACACGGGCCATATCTAGTTCAATTCTGCTTAGGAAACTGACAAGAACATTAGATCCCCTTCAGTCCAATACACTGTACTTGCTGGGAACAGACGCCAGTGCTATTTGCACTGTGTGTGGCAATGGGAGCGCAATAGTGACTCTTCTTACCACAAAACAACTCTTGCTCCTAGGACCAGAAACTGCATGGGATTCAACTCCATTTAGGACTGGGAAACAAACGCTAGCTAGCCTTACAAGAAACACACTCTGCTTTTGAGAAAAGAGCACTCTTCTACTCTTCTGTGTTTCCTATAGGTCCAGAACAGTGAGCTTGCTCAGAACAAAAGAAATGTGCTTCATAGACACACGGGCCATATCTAGTTCAACTCTGCTTAGGAAATTGACAAGAACAATAGATCCTCTTCAGTCCAATACACTGTACATGCTGGGAACAAATGCCAGTGCTATTTGCCCTGTGTATGACAATGCGAGCTCAATAGTGACTCTTCTTACCAGAAAACAACTCTTGCTTGTAGGACCAGAAACTGCATGTGATTCAACTCCATTTAGGTCTGGGAAGCAAACGCTATCTCGCCTTACAAGAAACACACTCTGCTTTTGGGAAAAGAGCAATGTGTTTCCTATGGGGTCCGCACAGTGAGCTTGCTCAGAACAAAAGAACTGTGCTTCCTATACACACGGGACATATTTAGTTCAACTCTGCTTAGGAAACTGACAAGAACAGTAGACCCTCTTCAGTCCAGTACACTGTACATGCTGGGAACAGACGCCAATGCTATTTGCCCTGTGTATGACAATGGGAGCACAATAGTGACTCTTCTTACCAGAAAACAACTCTTGCTCGTAGGACCAAAAACTGCATGTGATTGAACTCCATTTAGGACTGGGAAACAAACGCTAGCTCGCCTTACAAGAAACACACTCTGCTTTTGAGAAAAGAGAACTCTTTTACTCTACTGTGTTTCCTATAGGGCCAGTACAGTGAGCTTGCTCAGAACAAAATAACTGTGCTTCCTACACAAATGGCCATATCCAGTTCAATTCTGCTTAGGAAACTGACAAGAACCGTAGCTCCTCTTCAGTCCAATACACTGTACTTGCTGGGAACAGATGCGAGTGCTATTTGCACTGTGTTCGGCAATGGGAGCACAATAGTGACTTTCCTTACCAGAAAACAACTCTTGAGCGTAGGACCAAAAACTGCATGTGATTCAACTCCATTTAGGACTGGGAAACAAACGCTAGCTTGCCTTAAAAGAAACACACTCTGCTTTTGAGAAAAGAGCACTCTTCTACTCTACTGTGTTTCCTATAGGGCCAGTACAGTTAGCTTGCTCAGAACAAAAGAACTGTGCTTCCTGCACACACGGGCCATATCTAGTTCAACTCTGCTTAGGAAACTGACAAGAACAGTAGCTCCTTTTCAGTCCAATACACTGTACTTGCTGGGAACAGACGCGAGTGCTATTTGCACTGTGTAGGGCATTGGGAGCAGAATAGTGACTCTTTTTACCAGAAAACAACTCTTGCTCGTAGGACCAGAAACTGCATGTGATTCAACTCCATTTAGGACTGGAAAACAAATGCTATCTCACCTTACAAAAAACACACTCTGCTTTTGAGAAAAGAGCACTCTTGTACTCTACTGTGTTTCCTATAGGGCCAGAACAGTGAGCTTTCTCAGAACAAAAGATCTGAGCTTCCTACACACACGGGCCATATATAGTTCAACTCTGCTTAGAAAACTAACGAAAACAGTAGCTCCTCTTCAGTCCAATACACTGTACTTGCTTGGAACTGATGCCAGTGCTATTTGCACTGTGTATGACAATGGGAGCACAATAGTGACTCTTCTTACCACAAAACAACTCTTGCTCCTAGGACCAGAAACTGCATGGGATTCAACTCCATTTAGGACTAGGAAAAAAACGCTAGCTTGCCTTACAAGAAATGCACTCTGCTTTTGAGAAAAGAGCACTCTTCTACTCTACTGTGTTTTCTATAGGGCCAGAACAGTGAGCTTGCTCAGAACAAAAGAACTGTGCTTACTACACACATGGGCCATATCTAGTTCAACTCTGCTTAGGAAACTGACAAGAACAGTAGCTCCTCTTCAGTCCAATACACTGTACTTGCTGGGAACAGAAGCGAGTGCTATTTGCATTGTGTACGGAAATGGGAGCGCAATAGTGACTTTTTTTTTTTTACCAGAAAACAACTCTTGTTAATAGGACCAAAAACTGCATGTGATTCAACTCCATTTAGGACTGGGAAACAAACGCTAGCTCGCCTTACAAGAAAGACACTCTGATTTTGAGAAAAGAGCACTCTTCTACTCTACTGTGTTTCCTATGGGGTCCAAACAGTGAGCTTGCTCAGAACAAAAGAACTGTGCTTCCTACACACACGGGCCATATCTAGTTCAACTCTGCTTAGGAAACTGACAAGAACAGTAGCTCCACTTCAGTCCAATACACTGTACTTGCTGGGAACAGAAGCGAGTGCTCTTTGCACTGTGTATGGCAATGGGAGTGCAATAGTGACTTTTCTTACCAGAAAACAGCTCTTGCTCGTAGGACTAAAAATTGCATGTGATTCAACTGCATTTAGGACTGGGAAACAAACGCTAGCTCGCCTTACAAGAAACACACTCTGCTTTTCAGAAAAGAGCACTCTTCAACTCTACTGTGTTTCCTAAAGGGCCAGAACAGTGAGTTTGCTCAGAACAAAAGAACTGTGCTTCCTACAAATAAGGCCATATCTAGTTCAATTCTGCTTAGGAAACTGACAAGAACAGTAGATCCTCTTCAGTCCAATACACTGTACATGCTGGGAACAGACGCCAGTGCTATTTGTCCTGTGTATGAAAATGGGAGTGCAATACTGACTCTTCTTACCAGAAAACAACTCTTGCTCGTAGGACCAGAAACTGGATGTGATTCAACTCCATTTAGGACTGGGAAACAAACGCTAGCTCTCCTTACAAAAAACACACTCTGCTTTTGAGAAAAGAGCACTCTTCTACTCTACTGTGTATCCTATGGGGCCCGAACAGTGAGCTTGCTCAGAACAAAAAAACTGTGCGTCCTACACACAGGGGCCATATCTAGTTCAACTCTGCTTAGCAAACTGACAAGAACAGTAGCTCCTCTTCAGTCCAATACACTGTACTTGCTGGGAACAAACGCGAGTGCTAATTGCACTGTGTATGGCAAAGGGAGCGCAGTAGTGACTTTCCTTACCAGAAAACCACTCTTGCTTGTAGAACCCAAAATTGCATGTGATTCAACTCCATTTAGGACTGGGAAACAAACGCTAGCTCGCCTTACAAGAAACACACTCTGCTTTTGAGAAAAGAGCACTCTTCTACTCTACTGTGTTTCCTATAGGGCCAGAACAGTGAGTTTGCTCAGAACAAAAAAACTGCTTCCTACAAATACGGCCATATCTAGTTCAATTCTGCTTAGGAAACTGACAAGAACAGTAGATCCTCTTCAGTCCAATACACTGTACATGCTGGGAACAGACGCCAGTGCTATTTGCTCTGTGTATGACAATGGAAGCACAATAGTGACTCTTCTTACCAGAAAACAACTCTTGCTTGTAGGACCAGAAACTGCATGTTATTCAACTCCATTTACGACTGGGATACAAACGCTAGCTCGCCTTACAAGAAACACACTCTGCTTTTGAGAAAAGAGCACTCTTCTACTCTACTGTTTTTCCTATGGGGTCCGAACAGTGAGCTTGCTCAGAACAAAAGAACTGTGCTTACTACACACATGGGCCATATCTAGTTCAACTCTGCTTAGGAAACTGACAAGAACAGTAGCTCCTCTTCAGTCCAATACACTGTACTTGCTGGGCACAGACTCGAGTGCTATTTGCACTGTGTACGGAATTGGGAACGCAATAGTAACTCTTTTTACCAGAAAACAACTCTTGCTCGTAGGAACAGAAACTGCATGTGATTCAACTCCATTTAGGACTGGGAAACAAATGCTATCTCTCCTTACAAGAAACACACTCTGCTTTTGAGAAAAGAGCACTCTTGTACTCTACTGTGTTTCTTATAGGGCCAGAACAGTGAGCTTGCTCAGAACAAAAGAACTGTGCTTCCTACAAACACGGGCCATTTCTAGTTCAACTCTGCTTAGGAAACTGACGAGAACAGTAGCTCCTCTTCAGTCCAATACACTGTACTTGCTGGGAACAGACGAGTGCTATTTGTACTGTGTACAGCAATGGGAGCACAATAGTGACCCTTCTTACCAGAAAACAACTCTGGCTCTTAGGACCAGAAACTGCATGTGATTCAACTCCACTTAGGACTGCTAAACAAACGCTAGGTTGCCTTAAAAGAAACAAGCTCTGATTTGAGAAAAGGGCACACTTCTACTCTACTGTGTTTCCTATGGGGTCCGAACAGTGAGCTTGCTCAGAACAAAAGAACTGTGCTTCCTACACACACGGGCCATATCTAGTTCAATTCTGCTTAGGAAACTGACAAGAACAGTAGATCCCCTTCAGTCCAATACACTGTACTTGCTGGGAACAGACGCCAGTGCTATTTGCACTGTTTATGACAATGGGAGTGCAATAGTGACTCTTCTTACCACAAAAAAACTCTTGCTCCTGGGACCAGAAATTGCATGGGATTCAACTCTATTTAGGACTGGGAAACAAACGCTAGCTTGCCTTACAAGAAACACACTCTGCTTTTGAGAAAAGAGCACTCTTCTACTCTACTGTGTTTCCTATAGGGTCAGAGCAGTAAGCTTGCTCAGAACAAAAGAAATGTGCTTCATACACACACGGGCCATATCTAGTTCAACTCTGCTTAGGAACCTGACAAGAACAGTAGATCCTCTTAGGTCCAATACACTGTACATGCTGGGAACAAATGCCAGTGCTATTTGCCCTGTGTATGACAATGGGAGCGCAATAGTGACTCTTCTTACCAGAAAATACTCTTGCTTGTAGGACCAGAAACTGCATGTGATTCAACTCCATTTAGGTCTGGGAAGCAAACGCTAGCTCGCCTTACCAGAAACACACTCTGCTTTTGAGAAAAGAGCACTCTTCTACTCTACTGTGTTTCCTATGGGTCCGAACAGTGAGCTTGCTCAGAACAAAAGAACTGTGCTTCCTATACACACGGGCCATATCTAGTTCAACTCTGCTTAGGAAACTGACAAGAACAGTAGCTCCTATTCAGTCCAATACACCGTACTTGATTGGAACAGACGCAAGTGCTATTTGTACTGTGTATGGCATTGGGAGCGCAATAGTGAATCTTCTTACCAAAAAATAACTCTACTCGTAGGACCAGAAACTGCATGTGATTCAAATTCATTTAGGACTGGGAAACAAAAGCTACCTCGACTTACAAGAAATACACTCTGCTTTTGAGAAAAGAGCACTCCTCTTCTCTACTATGTGTCCTATGGGGTCCGAACAGTGAGCTTGCTCAGAACAAAAGAACTGTGCTTCCTATGCACACGGGCCATATCTAGTTCAACTCCGCTTAGGAAACTGACAAGAACAGTAGCTCCTCTTCAGTCCAATACACTGTACTTGCTGGGAACAAACGCGAGTGCTATTTGCACTGTGTATGTCAACTGGAGTGCAATAGTGACTTTCCTTCCCAGAAAACAACTCTTGCTCGTAGGACCAAAAACTGCATGTGATTCAACTCCATTTAGGACTGGGAAACAAACACTGGTTCGCCTTACAAGAAACACACGGTGCTTTTGAGAAAAGAACACTCTTGTATTCTACTGTGTTTCCTATAGGGCCAGAACAGTGAGCTTGCTCAGAACAAAAGAACTGTGCTTCCTACACACACGGGCCATATCTAGTTCATCTCTGCTTAAAAAATTGACAAGAACCGTAGCTCCTCTTCAGTCCAATACACTGTATTTGCTGGGAACAGACGCGAGTGCTATTTGCACTGTGTACAGCAATGGAAGCACAGTAGTGACTCTTCTTACCAGAAAACAACTCTGGCTCTTAGGACCAGAAGCTGCATGTGATTCAACTCCACTTAGGACTGGGAAACAAACGCTAGCTTGCCTTACATGAAATGAGCTCTGCTTTTGAGAAAAGGGCACACTTCTACTCTACTGTGTTTCCTATGGGGTCCGAACAGTGAGCTTGCTCAGAACAAAAGAACTGTGCTTCCTACACACACGGGCCAAATCTAGTTCAATTCTGCTTAGGAAACTGACAAGAACAGTAGATCCCCTTCAGTCCAATACACTGTACTTGCTGGGAACAGACGCGAGTGCTATTTGCACTGTGTACAGCAATGGGAGCACAATAGTGACTCTTTTTCCAGAAAACAACTCTTGCTCGTAGGACCAGAAACTGCATGTGATTCAACTCCTTTTAGGAGTGGGAAACAAATGCTATCTCGCCTTACAAGAAACACACTCTGCTTTTGAGAAAAGAGCACTCTTGTACTCTACTGTGTTTCCTATAGGGCCAGAACAGTGAGCTTGCTCAGAATAAAAGAACTGTGCTTCCTACACACACGGGCCATATCTAGTTCAACTCTGCTTAGGAAACTGAGGAGAACAGTAGCTCCTCTTCAGTCCAATACACTGTACTTGCTGGGAACAGATGCCAGTGCTATTTGCACTATGTATGACAATGGGAGCGCAATAGTGACTCTTCTTACCACAAAACAACTCTTGCTCCTAGGACCAGAAACTGCATGGGGTTCAACTCCATTTAGGACTGGGAAACAAACGCTAGCTTGCCTTACAAGAAACACACTCTGCTTTTGAGAAAAGAGCACTCTTCTACTCTACTGTGTTTCCTATAGGGCCAGAACAGTGAGCTTGCTCAGAACAAATGAACTGTGCTTCCTATACACACGGGCCGTATCTAGTTTAACTCTGCTTAGGAAACTGACAAGAACAGTAGCTCCTATTCAGTCCAAAACACCGTACTTGTTTGGAACAGACGCAAGTGCTATTTGTACTGTGTATGGCATTGGGAGCGCAATAGTGACACTTCTTACCAAAAAAAACTCTACTCGTAGGACCAGAAACTGCATGTGATTCAAATTCATTTAGGACTGGGAAACAAAAGCTAGCTCGCCTTACAAGAAATACACTCTGCTTTTGAGAAAAGAGCACTCTTCTTCTCTACTATGTGTCCTATGGGGTCCGAAAAGTGAGCTTGCTCAGAACAAAAGAAATGTGCTTCCTACACACACGGGCCATATCTAGTTCAACTCCGCTTAGGCAACTGACAAGAACAGTAGCTCCTCTTCAGTCCAATACACTGTACTTGCTGGGAACAAACGCGAGTGCTATTTGCACTGTGTATGTCAACGGGAGCGCAATAGTGACTTTCCTTCCCAGAAAACAACTCTTGCTCGTAGGACCAAAAACTGCATGTGATTCAACTCCATTTAGGACTGGGAAACAAACACTGGCTCGCCTTACAAGAAACACACTCTGCTTTTGAGAAAGGAGCACTCTTCTACTCTACTGTGTTTCCTATAGGGCCAGTAGAGTGAGCTTGCTCAGAACAAAAGAACTGTGCTTCCTACACAAATGGCCATATCCTGTTCAACTCTGCTTAGGAAACTGAGGAGAACAGTAGCTCCTCTTCAGTCCAATACACTGTACTTGCTGGGAACAGATGCGAGTGCTATTTGCACTATGTATGACAATGGGAGCGCAATAGTGACTCTTCTTACCACAAAACAACTCTTGCTCCTAGGACCAGAAACTGCATGGGGTTCAACTCCATTTAGGACTGGGAAACAAACGCTAGCTTGCCTTACAAGAAACACACTCTCCTTTTGAGAAAAGAGCACTCTTCTACTCTAATGTGTTTCCTATAGGGCCAGAACAGTGAGCTTGCTCAGAACAAAAGAAATGTGCTTCATACACACACGGGCCATATCTAGTTCAATTCTGCTTAGGAAACTGACAAGAACAGTAGCTCCTCTTCAGTCCAATACACTGTACTTGATTTGAACAGACGCAAGTGCTATTTGTACTGTGTATGGCATTGGGAGCGCAATAGTGACTCTTCTTACCAAAAAATAACTCTATTCGTAGGACAAAAAACTGCATGTGATTCAAATTCATTTAGGACTGGGAAACAAAAAACTAGCTTGCCTTACAAGAAACACACTCTGCTTTTGAGAAAAGAGCACTCTTCTTCTCTACTTCGAGTCCTATGGGGTCCGAACAGTGAGCTTGCTCAGAACAAAAGAACTGTGCTTCCTACGCACACGGGCCATATCTAGTTCAACTCTGCTTAGGAAACTGACAAGAACAGTAGCTCCTCTTCAGTCCAATACACTGTACTTGCTGGGAACAGACGCGAGTGCTATTTGCACCGTGTATGTCAACGGGAGCGCAGTAGTGACTTTCCTTACCAGAAAACAACTCTTGCTCGTAGGACCAAAAACTGCATGTGATTCAAATCCATTTAGGACTGGGAAACAAACTCTGGCTCGCCTTACAAGAAACACACTCTGCTTTTGAGAAAAGAGCACTCTTCTACTCTACTGTGTTTCCTATAGGGCCAGTACAGTGAGCTTGCTCAGAACAAAAGAACTGTGCTTCCTACACAAATGGCCATATCCAGTTCAATTCTGCTTAGGAAACTGACAAGAACAGTAGCTTCTCTTCAGTCCAATACACTGTACTTGCTGGGAACAGATGCGAGTGCTATTTGCACTGTGTTTGGCAATGGGAGCGCAATAGTGACTTTCGTTACCAGAAAACAACTCTTGCCCATAGGACCAAAAACTGCATGTGATTCAACTCCATTTAGGACTGGGAAACAAACACCAGCTCGCCTTACAAGAAACATACTCTGCTTTTGAGAAAAGAGCACTCTTCTACTCTACTGTGTTTCCTATAGAACCAGAACAGTGAGCTTGCTCAGAACAAAAGAACTGTGCTTCCTGCACACACGGGCCATATCTAGTTCAACTCTGCTTAGGAAACTGACAAGAACAGTAGCTCCTCTTCAGTCCAATACACTGTACTTCCTGGGAACAGACGCGAGTGCTATTTGCACTGTGTACGGCAATGGGAGCACAATAGTGACTCTTTTTTACCAGAAAACAACTCTTGCTTTAGGACCAGAAACTGCATGGGATTCAACTCCATTTAGGACTGGGAACCAAATGCTATCTCGCCTTATAAGAAACACACTCTGCTTTTGAGAAAAGAGCACTCTTGTTCTCTACTGTGTTTCCTATAGGGCCAGAACAGTGAGCTTGCTCAGAACAAAAGAACTGTGCCTCCTACACACACGGGCCATATCTAGTTCAACTCTGCTTAGGAAACTGACGAGAACCGTAGTTCCTCTTCAGTCCAATACACTGTACTTGCTGGGAACAGACGCCAGTGCTATTTGCACTGTGTACAGAAATGGGAACACAATAGTGACTCTTCTTACCAGAAAACAACTCTTGCTCGTAGGAACAGAAACTGTATGTGATTCAACTCCTTTTAGGACTGGGAAACAAATGCTATCTCGCCTTTCAAGAAACACACTCTGCTTTTGAGAAAACAGCACTCTTGTACTCTACTGTGTTTCCTATAGGGCCAGAACAGTGAGCTTGCTCAGAACAAAAGAACTGTGCTTCCTACACACACGGGCCATATCTAGTTCAACTCTGCTTAGGAAACTGATGAGAACAGTAGCTCCTCTTCAGTCCAATACACTGTACTTGCTGGGAACAGATGCCAGTGCTATTTGCACTGTGTATGACATGGGAGCGCAATAGTGACTCTTCTTACCAGAAAACAACTCTTGCTCCTAGGACCAGAAACTGCATGGGATTCAACTCCATTTAGGACTAAGAAACAAACGTTAGCTCGCCTTACAAGAAACACACTATGCTTTTGAGAAAAGAGTACTCTTCTACACTACTGTGTTTCCTATAGGGCCAGAACAGTGAGCTTGCTCAGAACAAATGAACTGTGCTTCCTATACACACGGGCCGTATCTAGTTTAACTCTGCTTAGGAAACTGACAAGAACAGTAGCTCCTATTCAGTCCAATACACCGTACTTGTTTGGAACAGACGCAAGTGCTATTTGTACTGTGTATGGCATTGGGAACGCAATAGTGACACTTCTTACCAAAAAAAACTCTACTCGTAGGACCAGAAACTGCATGTGATTCAAATTCATTTAGGACTGGGAAACAAAAGCTAGCTCGCCTTACAAGAAATACACTCGGCTTTTGAGAAAAGAGCACTCTTCTTCTCTACTATGTGTCCTATGGGGTCCGAACAGTGAGCTTGCTCAGAACAAAAGAAATGTGCTTCCTACACACACGGGCCATATCTAGTTCAACTCCGCTTAGGCAACTGACAAGAACAGTAGCTCCTCTTCAGTCCAATACACTGTACTTGCTGGGAACAAACGCGAGTGCTATTTGCACTGTGTATGTCAACGGGAGCACAATAGTGACTTTCCTTCCCAGAAAACAACTCTTGCTCGTAGGACCAAAAACTGCATGTGATTCAACTCCATTTAGGACTGGGAAACAAACACTGGCTTGCCTTACAAGAAACACACTCTGCTTTTGAGAAAGGAGCACTCTTCTACTCTACTGTGTTTCCTATAGGGCCAATAGAGTGAGCTTGCTCAGAACAAAAGAACTGTGCTTCCTACACAAATGGCCATATCCTGTTCAATTCTGCTTAGGAAACTGACAAGAACAGTAGCTCCTCTTCAGTCCAATACACTGTACTTGCTGGGAACAGATGCGAGTGCTATTTGCACTGTGTTTGGCAATGGGAGCGCAATAGTGACTTTCCGTACCAGAAAACAACTCTTGGGCATACGACCAAAAACTGCATGTGATTCAACTCCATTGAGGACTGGGAAACAAACACCAGCTCGCTTACAGTAAACATACTCTGCTTTTGAGAAAAGAGCACTCTTCTACTCTACTGTGTTTCCTATAGGGCCAGAACAGTGAGCTTGCTCAGAACAAAAGAAATGTGCTTCATACACACACGGGCCATATCTAGTTTAATTCTGCTTAGGAATCTGACAAGAACAGTAGCTCCTCTTCAGTCCAATACACTGTACTTGATTGGAACAGACGCAAGTGCTATTTGTACTGTGTATGGCATTGGGAGCGCAATAGTGACTCTTCTTACCAAAAAATAACTCTATTCGTAGGACCAAAAACTGCATGTGATTCAAATTCATTTAGGACTGGGAAACAAAAAACTAGCTTGCCTTACAAGAAACACACTCTGCTTTTGAGAAAAGAGCACTCTTCTTCTCTACTTCGAGTCCTATGGGGTCCGAACAGTGAGCTTGCTCAGAAAAAAAGAACTGTGCTTCCTACGCACACGGGCCATATCTAGTTCAACTCTGCTTAGGAAACTGACAAGAACAGTAGCTCCTCTTCAGTCCAGTACACTGTACTTGCTGGGAACAGACGCGAGTGCTATTTGCACTGTGTATGTCAACCGGAGCGCAATAGTGACTTTCCTTACCAGAAAACAACTCTTGCTCGTAGGACCAAAAACTGCATGTGATTCAAATCCATTTATGACTGGGATTCAAACTCTGGCTCGCCTTACAAGAAACACACTCTGCTTTTGAGAAAAGAGCACTCTTCTACTCTACTGTGTTTCCTATAGGGCCAGTACAGTGAGCTTGCTCAGACAAAAGAACTGTGCTTCCTACACAAATGGAATTTTTCCAGTTCAATTCTACTTAGGAAACTGAGAAGAACAGTAGCTTCTCTTCAGTCCAATACACTGTACTTGCTGGGAACACATGCGAGTGCTATTTGCACTGTGTTTGGCAATGGGAGCGCAATAGTGACTTTCGTTACCAGAAAACAACTCTTGCGCGTAGGACCAAAAACTGCATGTGATTCAACTCCATTTAGGACTGGGAAACAAACACCAGCTCGCCTTACAAGAAACATACTCTGCTTTTGAGAAAAGAGCACTCCTCTACTCTACTGTGTTTCCTATAGGGCCAGAACAGTGAGCTTGCTCAGAACAAAAGAACTGTGCTTCCTGCACACACGGGCCATATCTAGTTCAACTCTGCTTAGGAAACTGACAAGAACAGTAGCTCCTCTTCAGTCCAATACACTGTACTTCCTGGGAACAGACGCGAGTGCTATTTGCACTGTGTATGACAATGGGAGCGCAATAGTGACTCTTCTTACCACAAAACAACTCTTGCTCGTAGGACCAGAAACTGCATGTGATTCAACTCCATTTAGGACTGGGAAACAAATGCTATCTTGCCTTACAAGACACACACTCTGCTTTTGAGAAAAGAGCACTCTTGTACTCTACTGTGTTTCCTATAGGGCCAGAACAGTGAGCTTGCTCAGAACAAAAGAACTGTGCCTCCTACACACACGGGCCATATCTAGTTCAACTCTGCTTAGGAAACTGACGAGAACCATAGCTCCCCTTCAGTGCAATACACTGTACTTTCTGGGAACAGACGCGAGTGCTATTTGCACTGTGTACAGAAATGGGAACACAATAGTGACTCTTCTTACCAGAAAACAAATCTGGCTCTTAGGACCAGAAACTTCATGTGATTAAACTACACTTAGGACTGGGAAACAAACGCTAGCTTGCCTTACAAGAAACAAGCTCTGCTTTTGAGAAAAGGGCACACTTCTACACTACTGTGTTTCCTATGGGGTCCGAACAGTGAGCTTGCTCAGAACAAAAGAACTGTGCTTCCTACACACACGGGCCATATCTAGTTCAATCCTGCTTAGGAAACTGACAAGAACAGTAGATCCCCTTCAGTCCAATACACTGTACTTGCTGGGAACAAACGCCAGTGCTATTTGCACTGTGTAAGACTATGGGAGCGCAATAGTGACTCTTCTTACCACAAAACAACTCTTGCTCCTAGGACCAGAAACTGCATGGGATTCAACTCCATTTAGGACTGGGAAACAAACGCTAGCTTGCTTTACAAGAAACACACTATGCTTTTGAGAAAAGAGCACTCTTCTACTCTACTGTGTTTCCTAGGGGGTCTGAACAGTGTGCTTGCTCAGAACAAAAGAAATGTGCTTCATACACACACGGGCCATATCTAGTTCAACTCTGCTTAGGAACCTGACAAGAACAATAGATCCTCTTCAGTCCAATACACTGTACATGCTGGGTCAAATGCCAGTGCTATTTGCCCTTTGTATGACAATGGTAGTGCAATAGTGACTCTTCTTACCAGAAAATACTCTTGCTTGTAGGACAAGAAACTGCATGTGATTCAAATCCATTTAGGACTAAGAAACAAACGTTATCTCGCCTTACAAGAAACACACTATGCTTTTGAGAATCGAGTACTCTTCTACTCTACTGTGTTTCCTATCGGGCCAGAACAGTGAGCTTGCTCAGAACAAAAGAACTGTGCTTCCTATACACACGGGCCGTATCTAGTTCAACTCTGCTTAGGAAACTGACAAGAACAGTAGCTCCTATTCAGTCCAATACACCGTACTTGATTGGAACAGACGCAAGTGCTATTTGTACTGTGTATGGCATTGGGAGCGCAATAGTGACTCCTCTTACCAAAAAATAACTCTGCTCGTAGGACCAGAAACTGCATGTGATTCAAATTCATTTAGGACTGGGAAACAAACTCTGGCTCGCCTTACAAGAAACACACTCTGCTTTTGAGAAAAGAGCACTCTTCTACTCTACTGTGTTTCCTATAGGGCCAGTACAGTGAGCTTGCTCAGAACAAAAGAACTGTGCTTCCTACACAAATGGCCATATCTAGTTCAACTCCGCTTAGGCAACTGACAAGAACAGTAGCTTCTCTTCAGTCCAATACACTGTACTTGCTGGGAACAGATGCGAGTGCTATTTGCACTGTGTTTGGCAATGGGAGCGCAATAGTGACTTTCGTTACCAGAAAACAACTCTTGCCCATAGGACCAAAAACTGCATGTGATTCAACTCCATTTAGGACTGGGAAACAAACACCAGCTCGCCTTACAAGAAACATACTCTGCTTTTGAGAAAAGAGCACTCTTCTACTCTACTGTGTTTCCTATAGAACCAGAACAGTGAGCTTGCTCAGAACAAAAGAACTGTGCTTCCTGCACACACGGGCCATATCTAGTTCAACTCTGCTTAGGAAACTGACAAGAACAGTAGCTCCTCTTCAGTCCAATACACTGTACTTCCTGGGAACAGACGCGAGTGCTATTTGCACTGTGTACGGCAATGGGAGCACAATAGTGACTCTTTTTACCAGAAAACAACTCTTGCTTTAGGACCAGAAACTGCATGGGATTCAACTCCATTTAGGACTGGGAACCAAATGCTATCTCGCCTTATAAGAAACACACTCTGCTTTTGAGAAAAGAGCACTCTTGTTCTCTACTGTGTTTCCTATAGGGCCAGAACAGTGAGCTTGCTCAGAACAAAAGAACTGTGCCTCCTACACACACGGGCCATATCTAGTTCAACTCTGCTTAGGAAACTGACGAGAACCGTAGCTCCTCTTCAGTCCAATACACTGTACTTGCTGGGAACAGACGCCAGTGCTATTTGCACTGTGTACAGAAATGGGAACACAATAGTGACTCTTCTTACCAGAAAACAACTCTTGCTCGTAGGAACAGAAACTGTATGTGATTCAACTCCTTTTAGGACTGGGAAACAAATGCTATCTCGCCTTTCAAGAAACACACTCTGCTTTTGAGAAAAGAGCACTCTTGTACTCTACTGTGTTTCCTATAGGGCCAGAACAGTGAGCTTGCTCAGAACAAAAGAACTGTGCTTCCTACACACACGGGTCATATCTAGTTCAACTGTGCTTAGGAAACTGATGAGAACAGTAGCTCCTCTTCAGTCCAATACACTGTACTTGCTGGGAACAGATGCCAGTGCTATTTGCACTGTGTATGACATGGGAGCGCAATAGTGACTCTTCTTACCAGAAAACAACTCTTGCTCCTAGGACCAGAAACTGCATGGGATTCAACTCCATTTAGGACTAAGAAACAAACATTAGCTCGCCTTACAAGAAACACACTATGCTTTTGAGAAAAGAGTACTCTTCTACTCTACTGTGTTTCCTATAGGGCCAGAACAGTGAGCTTGCTCAGAACAAATGAACTGTGCTTCCTATACACACGGGCCGTATCTAGTTTAACTCTGCTTAGGAAACTGACAAGAACAGTAGCTCCTATTCAGTCCAATACACCGTACTTGTTTGGAACAGACGCAAGTGCTATTTGTACTGTGTATGGCATTGGGAGCGCAATAGTGACACTTCTTACCAAAAAAAACTCTACTCGTAGGACCAGAAACTGCATGTGATTCAAATTCATTTAGGACTGGGAAACAAAAGCTAGCTCGCCTTACAAGAAATACACTCGGCTTTTGAGAAAAGAGCACTCTTCTTCTCTACTATGTGTCCTATGGGGTCCGAACAGTGAGCTTGCTCAGAACAAAAGAAATGTGCTTCCTACACACACGGGCCATATCTAGTTCAACTCCGCTTAGGCAACTGACAAGAACAGTAGCTCCTCTTCAGTCCAATACACTGTACTTGCTGGGAACAAACGCGAGTGCTATTTGCACTGTGTATGTCAACGGGAGCACAATAGTGACTTTCCTTCCCAGAAAACAACTCTTGCTCGTGGGACCAAAAACTGCATGTGATTCAACTCCATTTAGGACTGGGAAACAAACACTGGCTCGCCTTACAAGAAACACACTCTGCTTTTGAGAAAGGAGCACTCTTCTACTCTACTGTGTTTCCTATAGGGCCAATAGAGTGAGCTTGCTCAGAACAAAAGAACTGTGCTTCCTACACAAATGGCCATATCCTGTTCAATTCTGCTTAGGAAACTGACAAGAACAGTAGCTCCTCTTCAGTCCAATACACTGTACTTGCTGGGAACAGATGCGAGTGCTATTTGCACTGTGTTTGGCAATGGGAGCGCAATAGTGACTTTCCGTACCAGAAAACAACTCTTGGGCATACGACCAAAAACTGCATGTGATTCAACTCCATTGAGGACTGGGAAACAAACACCAGCTCGCTTACAGTAAACATACTCTGCTTTTGAGAAAAGAGCACTCTTCTACTCTACTGTGTTTCCTATAGGGCCAGAACAGTGAGCTTGCTCAGAACAAAAGAAATGTGCTTCATACACACACGGGCCATATCTAGTTTAATTCTGCTTAGGAATCTGACAAGAACAGTAGCTCCTCTTCAGTCCAATACACTGTACTTGATTGGAACAGACGCAAGTGCTATTTGTACTGTGTATGGCATTGGGAGCGCAATAGTGACTCTTCTTACCAAAAAATAACTCTATTCGTAGGACCAAAAACTGCATGTGATTCAAATTCATTTAGGACTGGGAAACAAAAAACTAGCTTGCCTTACAAGAAACACACTCTGCTTTTGAGAAAAGAGCACTCTTCTTCTCTACTTCGAGTCCTATGGGGTCCGAACAGTGAGCTTGCTCAGAACAAAAGAACTGTGCTTCCTACGCACACGGGCCATATCTAGTTCAACTCTGCTTAGGAAACTGACAAGAACAGTAGCTCCTCTTCAGTCCAGTACACTGTACTTGCTGGGAACAGACGCGAGTGCTATTTGCACTGTGTATGTCAACCGGAGCGCAATAGTGACTTTCCTTACCAGAAAACAACTCTTGCTCGTAGGACCAAAAACTGCATGTGATTCAAATCCATTTATGACTGGGATTCAAACTCTGGCTCGCCTTACAAGAAACACACTCTGCTTTTGAGAAAAGAGCACTCTTCTACTCTACTGTGTTTCCTATAGGGCCAGTACAGTGAGCTTGCTCAGACAAAAGAACTGTGCTTCCTACACAAATGGAATTTTTCCAGTTCAATTCTACTTAGGAAACTGACAAGAACAGTAGCTTCTCTTCAGTCCAATACACTGTACTTGCTGGGAACACATGCGAGTGCTATTTGCACTGTGTTTGGCAATGGGAGCGCAATAGTGACTTTCGTTACCAGAAAACAACTCTTGCGCGTAGGACCAAAAACTGCATGTGATTCAACTCCATTTAGGACTGGGAAACAAACACCAGCTCGCCTTACAAGAAACATACTCTGCTTTTGAGAAAAGAGCACTCTTCTACTCTACTGTGTTTCCTATAGGGCCAGAACAGTGAGCTTGCTCAGAACAAAAGAACTGTGCTTCCTGCACACACGGGCCATATCTAGTTCAACTCTGCTTAGGAAACTGACAAGAACAGTAGCTCCTCTTCAGTCCAATACACTGTACTTCCTGGGAACAGACGCGAGTGCTATTTGCACTGTGTATGACAATGGGAGCGCAATAGTGACTCTTCTTACCACAAAACAACTCTTGCTCGTAGGACCAGAAACTGCATGTGATTCAACTCCATTTAGGACTGGGAAACAAATGCTATCTTGCCTTACAAGAAACACACTCTGCTTTTGAGAAAAGAGCACTCTTGTACTCTACTGTGTTTCCTATAGGGCCAGAACAGTGAGCTTGCTCAGAACAAAAGAACTGTGCCTCCTACACACACGGGCCATATCTAGT
This sequence comes from Peromyscus eremicus, assembly GCF_949786415.1. Lineage (NCBI taxonomy): Eukaryota > Metazoa > Chordata > Mammalia > Rodentia > Cricetidae > Peromyscus > Peromyscus eremicus. Next base: position 210,460 of record NW_026734442.1, on the reverse strand, counting down.
TCAACTCTGCTTAGGAAACTGACGAGAACCATAGCTCCCCTTCAGTGCAATACACTGTACTTTCTGGGAACAGACGCGAGTGCTATTTGCACTGTGTACAGAAATGGGAACACAATAGTGACTCTTCTTACCAGAAAACAAATCTGGCTCTTAGGACCAGAAACTTCATGTGATTAAACTGCACTTAGGACTGGGAAACAAACGCTAGCTTGCCTTACAAGAAACAAGCTCTGCTTTTGAGAAAAGGGCACACTTCTACTCTACTGTGTTTCCTATGGGTTCCGAACAGTGAGCTTGCTCAGAACAAAAGAACTGTGCTTCCTACACACACGGGCCATATCTAGTTCAATCCTGCTTAGGAAACTGACAAGAACAGTAGATCCCCTTCAGTCCAATACACTGTACTTGCTGGGAACAAACGCCAGTGCTATTTGCACTGTGTATGACTATGGGAGCGCAATAGTGACTCTTCTTACCACAAAACAACTCTTGCTCCTAGGACCAGAAACTGCATGGGATTCAACTCCATTTAGGACTGGGAAACAAACGCTAGCTTGCTTTACAAGAAACACACTATGCTTTTGAGAAAAGAGCACTCTTCTACTCTACTGTGTTTCCTAGGGGGTCTGAACAGTGAGCTTGCTCAGAACAAAAGAAATGTGCTTCATACACACACGGGCCATATCTAGTTCAACTCTGCTTAGGAACCTGACAAGAACAATAGATCCTCTTCAGTCCAATACACTGTACATGCTGGGTCAAATGCCAGTGCTATTTGCCCTTTGTATGACAATGGTAGTGCAATAGTGACTCTTCTTACCAGAAAATACTCTTGCTTGTAGGACAAGAAACTGCATGTGATTCAAATCCATTTAGGACTAAGAAACAAACGTTAGCTCGCCTTACAAGAAACACACTATGCTTTTGAGAATCGAGTACTCTTCTACTCTACTGTGTTTCCTATAGGGCCAGAACAGTGAGCTTGCTCAGAACAAAAGAACTGTGCTTCCTATACACACGGGCCGTATCTAGTTCAACTCTGCTTAGGAAACTGACAAGAACAGTAGCTCCTATTCAGTCCAATACACCGTACTTGATTGGAACAGACGCAAGTGCTATTTGTACTGTGTATGGCATTGGGAGCGCAATAGTGACTCCTCTTACCAAAAAATAACTCTGCTCGTAGGACCAGAAACTGCATGTGATTCAAATTCATTTAGGACTGGGAAACAAAAGCTAGCTCGCCTTACAAGAAATACACTCTGCTTTTGAGAAAAGAGCACTCTTCTTCTCTACTATGTGTCCTATGGGGTCTGATCAGTGAGCTTGCTCAGAACAAAAGAAATGTGCTTCCTACACACACGGGCCATATCTAGTTCAACTCCGCTTAGGCAACTGACAAGAACAGTAGCTCCTCTTCAGTCCAATACACTGTACTTGCTGGGAACAAACGCGAGTGCTATTTGCACTGTGTATGTCAACGGGAGCGCAATAGTGACTTTCCTTCCCAGAAAACAACTCTTGCTCGTAGGAACAAAAACTGCATGTGATTCAACTCCATTTAGGCCTGGGAAACAAACACTGGCTTGCCTTACAAGAAACACACTCTGCTTTTGAGAAAGGAGCACTCTTCTACTCTACTGTGTTTCCTATAGGGCCAGTAGAGTGAGCTTGCTCAGAACAAAAGAACTGTGCTTCCTACACAAATGGCCATATCCTGTTCAATTCTGCTTAGGAAACTGACAAGAACAGTAGCTCCTCTTCAGTCCAATACACTGTACTTGCTGGGAACAGATGCGAGTGCTATTTGCACTGTGTTTGGCAATGGGAGCGCAATAGTGACTTTCCGTACCAGAAAACAACTCTTGCGCATACGACCAAAAACTGCATGTGATTCAACTCCATTGAGGACTGGGAAACAAACACCAGCTCGCTTACAATAAACATACTCTGCTTTTGAGAAAATAGCACTCTTCTACTCTACTGTGTTTCCTATAGGGCCAGAACAGTGAGCTTGCTCAGAACAAAAGAAATGTGCTTCATACACACACGGGCCATATATAGTTTATTCTGCTTAGGAATCTGACAAGAACAGTAGCTCCTCTTCAGTCCAATACACTGTACTTGATTGGAACAGACGCAAGTGCTATTTGTACTGTGTATGGCATTGGGAGCGCAATAGTGACTCTTCTTACCAGAAAAAAACTCTTGCTCGTAGGACCAAAAACTGCATGTGATTCAAATTCATTTAGGACTGGGAAACAAAAAACTAGCTTGCCTTACAAGAAACACACTCTGCTTTTGAGAAAAGAGCACTCTTCTTCTCTACTTCGAGTCCTATGGGGTCCGAACAGTGAGCTTGCTCAGAACAAAAGAACTGTGCTTCCTACGCACACGGGCCATATCTAGTTCAACTCTGCTTAGGAAACTGACAAGAACAGTAGCTCCTCTTCAGTCCAATACACTGTACTTGCTGGGAACAAACGCGAGTGCTATTTGCACTGTGTATGTCAAACGGAGCGCAATAGTGACTTTCCTTACCAGAAAACAACTCTTGCTCATAGGACCAAAAACTGAATGTGATTCAACTCCATTTATGACTGGGATTCAAACTCTGGCTCGCCTTACAAGAAACACACTCTGCTTTTGAGAAAAGAGCACTCTTCTACTCTACTGTGTTTCCTATAGGGCCAGTACAGTGAGCTTGCTCAGACAAAAGAACTGTGCTTCCTACACAAATGGCCATATCCAGTTCAATTCTGCTTAGGAAACTGACAAGAACAGTAGCTTCTCTTCAGTCCAATACACTGTACTTGCTGGGAACACATGCGAGTGCTATTTGCACTGTGTTTGGCAAAGGGAGCGCAATAGTGACTTTCGTTACCAGAAAACAACTCTTGCGCGTAGGACCAAAAACTGCATGTGATTCAACTGCATTTAGGACTGGGAAACAAACACCAGCTCGCCTTACAAGAAACATACCCTGCTTTTGAGAAAAGAGCACTCTTCTACTCTACTGTGTTTCCTATAGGGCCAGAACAGTGAGCTTGCTCAGAACAAAAGAACTGTGCTTCCTGCACACACGGGCCATATCTAGTTCAACTCTGCTTAGGAAACTGACAAGAACAGTAGCTCCTCTTCAGTCCAATACACTGTACTTCCTGGGAACAGACGCGAGTGCTATTTGCACTGTGTATGACAATGTGAGCGCAATAGTGACTCTTCTTACCACAAAACAACTCTTGCTCCTAGGAACAGAAACTGCATGGGATTCAACTCCATTTAGGACTGGGAAACAAACGCTAGCTTGCTTTACAAGAAACACACTCTGCTTTTGAGAAAAGAGCACTCTTCTACTCTACTGTGTTTCCTAGGGGGTCTGAACAGTGAGCTTGCTCAGAACAAAAGAAATGTGCTTCATACACACACGGGCCATATCTAGTTCAACTCTGCTTAGGAACCTGACAAGAACAATAGATCCTCTTCAGTCCAATACACTGTACATGCTGGGTCAAATGCCAGTGCTATTTGCCCTGTGTATGACAATGGTAGTGCAATAGTGACTCTTCTTTCCAGAAAATACTCTTGCTTGTAGGACCAGAAACTGCATGTGATTCAAATCCATTTAGGACTAAGAAACAAACGTTAGCTCGCCTTACAAGAAACACACTATGATTTTGAGAAAAGAGTACTCTTCTACTCTACTGTGTTTCCTATAGGGCCAGAACAGTGAGCTTGCTCAGAACAAAAGAACTGTGCTTCCTATACACACGGGCCGTATCTAGTTCAACTCTGCTTAGGAAACTGACAAGAACAGTAGCTCCTCTTCAGTCCAATACACTGTACTTGCTGGGAACAGATGCGAGTGCTATTTGCACTGTGTTTGGCAATGGGAGCGCAATAGTGACTTTCCTTACCAGAAAACAACTCTTGCGCAAACGACCAAAAACTGCATGTGATTCAACTCCATTGAGGACTGGGAAACAAACACTAGCTCGCTTACAATAAACATACTCTGCTTTTGAGAAAAGAGCACTCTTCTACTCTACTGTGTTTCCTATAGGGCCAGTAGAGTGAGCTTGCTCAGAACAAAAGAACTGTGCTTCCTGCACACACGGGCCATATCTAGTTCAACTCTGCTTAGGAAACTGACAAGAACAGTAGCTCCTCTTCAGTCCAATACACTGTACTTGCTGGGAACAGACGCGAGGGCTATTTGCACTTTGTACGGCATTGGGAGCGCATTAGTGACTCTTTTTACCAGAAAACAACTCTTGCTCGTAGGACCAGAAAACAACTCTTGCTTGTAGGACCAGAAACTGCATGTGATTCAACTCCATTTAGGACTGGGAAACAAATGCTATCTCGCCTTACAAGAAACACACTCTGCTTTTGAGAAAAGAGCACTCTTGTACTCTACTGTGTTTCCTATAGGGCCAGAACAGTGAGCTTGCTCAGAACAAAAGAAATGTGGTTCATACACACACGGGCCATATCTAGTTCAATTTTGCCTAGGAAACTGACAAGAATAGTAGCTCCTATTCAGTCCAATACACTGTACTTGCTGGAAACAGACGCGAGTGCTATTTGCACTGTGTATGTCAACGGGAGCGCAATAGTGACTTTCCTTACCAGAAAACAACTCTTGCTCGTAGGACCAAAAACTGCATGTGATTCAACTCCATTTATGACTGGGATTCAAACTCTGGCTCGCCTTACAAGAAACACACTCTGCTTTTGAGAAAAGAGCACTCTTCTACTCTACTGTGTTTCCTATAGGGCCAGTACAGTGTGCTTGCTCAGAACAAAAGAACTGCGCTTCCTACACAAATGGCCATATCCAGTTCAATCCTGCTCAGGAAACTGACAAGAACAGTAGCTCCTCTTCAGTCCAATACACTGTACTTGCTAGGAACAGTTGCCAGTGCTATTTGCACTGTGTATGACAATGGGAGCGCAATAGTGACTCTTCTTACCACAAAACAACTCCTGCTCGTAGGACTAGAAACTGCATGTGATTCAACTCCATTTAGGACTGGGAAACAAATGCTATCTCGCCTTAAAAGAAACACACTCTGCTTTAAGAAAAGAGCACTCTTGTACTCTACTGTGTTTACCATAGGGCCAGAACAGTGAGCTTACTCAGAACAAAAGAACTGTGCCTCCTACACACACGGGCCATATCTAGTTCAACTCTGCTTAGGAAACTGACGAGAACCGTAGCTCCTCTTCAGTGCAATACACTGTACTTGCTGGGAACAGACGCGAGTGCTATTTGAACTGTGTACAGAAATGGGAACACAATAGTGACTCTTCTTACCAGAAAACAAATCTGGCTCTTAGGACCAGAAACTGCATGTGATTCAACTGCACATAGGACTGGGAAACAAACGATAGCTTGCCTTACAAGAAACAAGCTCTGCTTTTGAGAAAAGAGCACTCTTCTACTCTACTGTGTTTCCTATAGGGCCAGAACAGTGAGCTTGCTCAGAACAAAAGAAATGTGCTTCATACACACACGGGCCATATATAGTTCAACTCTGCTTAGGAACCTGACAAGAACAGTAGATCCTCTTCAGTCCAATACACAGTACATCTGGGAACAAATGCCAGTGCTATTTGCCATGTGTATGACAATGGGAGCACAATAGTGACTCTTCTTACCAGAAAATACTCTTGCTTGTAGAACCAGAAACTGCATGTGATTCAACTCCATTTAGGACTGGGAAACAAACGCTAGCTCGCCTTACAAAAAACACACTCTGCTTTTGAGAAAAGAGTACTCTTCTACTCTACTGTTTTTCCTATAGGACCAGAACAGTAAGCTTGCTCAGAACAAAAGAAATGTGCTTCCTAAATACAGGGGCCATATCTAGTTCAACTCTTCATCGGAAACTGACAAGAACAGTAAATCCTCTTCAGTCCAATACACTGTACATGCTGGGAACAGACGCCAGTGCTATTTGCCCTGTGTATGACAATGGGAGCGAAATAGTGACTCTTCTTACCAGAAAACAACTCTTGATCTTAGGACCAGAAACAGCCTGTGATTCAACGACATTTAGGTCTGGGAAGCAAACGCTAGCTCGCTTTACAAGAAACACACTCTGTTTTGAGAAAAGAGCACTCTTCTACTCTACTGTGTTTCCTATGGGGTCCGAACAGTGAGCTTGCTCAGAACAAATGAACTGTGCTTCCTATACACACGGGCCATATCTAGTTCAACTCTGCTTAGGAAACTGACAAGAACAGTAGCTCCTCTTCAGTCCAATACACTGTACTTTATTGGAACAGACGCAAGTGCTATTTGTACTGTGTATGGCATTGGGAGCGCAATAGTTACTCTTCTTACCAAAAAATAACTCTATTCGCAGGACCAGAAACTGCATGTGATTCAAATTCATTTAGGACTGGGAAACAAAAGCTAGCTCGCCTTACAAGAAATACACTCTGCTTTTGAGAAAAGAGCATTCTTCTTCTCTACTATGTGTCCTATGGGGTCCGAACAGTGAGTTTGCTCAGAACAAAAGAACTGTGCTTCCTACACACACGGGCCATATCTAGTTCAACTCTGCTTAGGAAACTGACAAGAACAGTAGCTCCTCTTCATTCCAATACACTGTACTTGCTGGGAACAGACGCGAGTGCTATTTGCACTGTGTACAGAAATGGGAACACAATAGTGACTCTTCTTACCAGAAAACAAATCTGGCTCTTTGGACCAGAAACTGCATGTGATTCAACTGCACATAGGACTGGGAAACAAACGCTAGCTTGCCTTACAAGAAACAAGCTCTGCTTTTGAGAAAAGGGCACACTTCTACTCTACTGTGTTTCCTATGGGGTCCGAACAGTGAGCTTGCTCAGAACAAAAGAACTGTGCTTCCTACACACACGGGCCATATCTAGTTCAATCCTGCTTAGGAAACTGACAAGAACAGTAGATCCCCTTCAGTCCAATACACTGTACTTGCTGGGAACAGACGCCAGTGCTATTTGCACTGTGTATGACAATGGGAGCGCAATAGTGACTCTTCTTACCACAAAACAACTCTTGCTCCTAGGACCAGAAACTGCATGGGATTCAACTCCATTTAGGACTGGGAAACAAACGCTAGCTTGCTTTACAAGAAACACACTATGCTTTTGAGAAAAGAGCACTCTTCTGCTCTACTGTGTTTCCTAGGGGGTCTGAACAGTGAGCTTGCTCAGAACAAAAGAAATGTGCTTCATACACACACGGGCCATATCTAGTTCAACTCTGCTTAGGAACCTGACAAGAACAATAGATCCTCTTCAGTCCAATACACTGTACATGCTGGGAACAAATGCCAGTTCTATTTGCCCTGTGTATGACAATGGTAGTGCAATAGTGACTCTTCTTACCAGAAAATACTCTTGCTTGTAGGACCAGAAACTGCATGTGATTCAAATCCATTTAAGACTAAGAAACAAACGTTAGCTCGCCTTCCAAGAAACACACTATGCTTTTGAGAAAAGAGTACTCTTCTACTCTACTGTGTTTCCTATAGGGCCAGAACAGTGAGCTTGCTCAGAACAAAAGAACTGTGCTTCCTATACACACGGGCCGTATCTAGTTCAACTCTGCTTAGGAAACTGACAAGAACAGTAGCTCCTATTCAGTCCAATACACCGTACTTGATTGGAACAGACGCAAGTGCTATTTGTACTGTGTATGGCATTGGGAGCGCAATAGTGACTCTTCTTACCAAAAAATAACTCTACTCGCAGGACCAGAAACTGCATGTGATTCAAATTCATTTAGGACTGGGAAACAAAAGCTAGCTCGCCTTACAAGAAATACACTCTGCTTTTGAGAAAAGAGCACTCTTCTTCTGTACTATGTGTCCTATGGGGTCCGAACAGTGAGCTTGCTCAGAACAAAAGAAATGTGCTTCCTACACACACGGGCCATATCTAGTTCAACTCCGCTTAGGCAACTGACAAGAACAGTAGCTCCTCTTCAGTCCAATACACTGTACTTGCTGGGAACAAACGCGAGTGCTATTTGCACTGTGTATGTCAACGGGAGCGCAATAGTGACTTTCCTTCCCAGAAAACAACTCTTGCTCGTAGGACCAAAAACTGCATGTGATTCAACTCCATTTAGGACTGGGAAACAAACACTGGCTCGCCTTACAAGAAACACACTCTGCTTTTGAGAAAGGAACACTCTTCTACTCTACTGTGTTTCCTATAGGGCCAGTACAGTGAGCTTGCTCAGAACAAAAGAACTGTGCTTCCTACACAAATGGCCATATCCTGTTCAATTCTGCTTAGGAAACTGACAAGAACAGTAGCTCCTCTTCAGTCCAATACACTGTACTTGCTGGGAACAGACGCGAGTGCTATTTGCACTGTGTTTGGCAATGGGAGAGCAATAGTGACTTTCCTTACCAGAAAACAACTCTTGCGCATACGACCAAAAACTGCATGTGATTCAACTCCATTGAGGACTGGGAAACAAACACCAGCTCGCTTACAATAAACATACTCTGCTTTTGAGAAAAGAGCACTTTTCTACTCTACTGTGTTTCCTATAGGGCCAGAAGAGTGAGCTTGCTCAGAACAAAAGAACTGTGCTTCCTGCACACACAGGCCATATCTAGTTCAACTCTGCTTAGGAAACTGACAAGAACAGTAGCTCCTCTTCAGTCCAATACACTGTACTTGCTGGGAACAGACGTGAGTGCTTTTTGGACTGTGTATGTCAACGGGAGTGCAATAGTGACTTTCCTTCCCAGAAAACAACTCTTGCGCGTAGGACCAAAAGCTGCATGTGATTCAACTCCATTTAGGACTGGGAAACAAACGCTAGCTCGCCTTACAAGAAACACACTCTGCTTTTGAGAAAAGAGCACTCTTCGACTCTAATGTGTTTCCGATAGGGCCAGAACAGTGAGCTTGCTCAGAAAAAAGGAACTGTGCTTCCTACACACACGGGCCATATCTAGTTCAACTCTACTTAGGAAACTGAAAGAACAGTAGCTCCTCTTCAGTCCAATACACTGTACTTAATGGGAACAGATGCGTGTGTTATTTGCACTGTGTATGGCAATGGGAGCACAATAGTGACTTTCCTTACCAGAAAGCAACTCTTGCTTATAGGACCAAAAACTGCATGTGATTCAACTCCATTTAGGACTGGGAAACAAACACTAGCTCGCCTTACAAGAAACACATTCTGCTTTTGAGTAAAGATCACTCTTCTACTCTACTGTGTTTCCTATAGGGCCAGAACACTGAGCTTGCTCAGAACAAAAGAACTGTGCTTCCTACACACACGGCCATATCTAATTCAATTCTGTTTAGAAAACTGACAATAACAGTAGATACTCCTCAGTCCAATACACTGTACATGCTGGGAACAGACGCCAGTGCTATTTGTAATTTGTATGAAAATTGGAGCGCAATAGTGACTCTTCTTACCAGAAGACAACTCTTGCTTGTAGGACCAGAAACTGCATGGGATTCAACTCCATTTCTGACTGGGAAACAAACACTTGTTCGCCTTATAAGAAACACACTCTGCTTTTGAGAAAAGAGCACTCTTCTACTCTACTGTGTTTCCTATGGAATCCGAACAGTGAGCTTGCTCAGAACAAAAGAACTGTGCTTCCCACACACACGGGCCATATCTAGTTCAACTCTGCTTAGGAAACTGACAAGAACAGTAGCTCCTCTTCAGTCCAATACACTGTACTTGCTGGGAACAGACGCCAGTGCTATTTGCACTGTGTATGGCAATGGGAGCGCAATAGTGTCTCTTCTTTCCGGAAATCAACTCTTGCTCTTAGGACCAAAAACTGCATGTGATTCAACTCCATTTAGGACTGGGAAACAAACGCTAGCACCCCTTACAAGAAACACACTCTGATTTTGAGAAAAGAGCACTCTTCTACTCTACTGTGTTTCCTATACAGCCAGAACAATGAGCTTGCTCAGAACAAAAGAATTGTGCTTCCTACCCACGCGGGCCATATCTAAATCAATTCTGCATAGGAACCTGACAAGGACAGTAGATCCTCTTCAGTCCAATACACTGTACATGCTGGGAACAGATGCCAGTGCTATTTTACCTGTGTATGTCAATGGGAGCGCAATAGTGACTCTTCTTACCAGAAAACAACTCTTGCTAGTAGGACCAGAAATTGCATGTGATTCAACTCCATTTAGGACTGAAAAACAAACGCTAGCTCGCCTTACAAGAAAAACACTCTGATTTTGAGAAAAGGGCACTCTTCTACTCTACTGTGTTTCCTATAGGGCCAAAACAGTGAGCTTGCTCAGAACAAAAGAACTGTGCTACCTACACACACGGCCATATCTAGTTCAATTCTGCTTAGGAAACTGACAAGAACAGTAGATCCTCTTCAGTCCAATACACTGTACATGCTGGGAATAGAAGCCAGTGCTATTTGCCCTGTGTATTACAATGGGAGCGCAATAGTGACACTTCTTACCAGAAAACAACTCTTGCTTGTAGGAACAGAAACTCATGTGATTTTACTCCATTTAGGACTGGGAAACAAACGCTAGCTCGTCTTACAAGAAACACACTCTGCTTTTAGGAAAGGGCATTCTTCTACTCTAATGTTTTTCCTATAGAGCCAGAAGAGTGATCTTGCTCAGAAGAAAAGAACTGTGCTTCCAACACACACCGACTATATTTAGTTCAATATGCTTAGGAAACTGACAAGAACAGTAGCTCCTCTTCAGTCCAATACACTGTACTTGCTGGGAACTGATGCGAGTGCTATTTGCACTGTGTATGGCAATGGGAGCGCAATAGTGACTCTTCTTTCCAGAAAACAACACTTGATCGTAGGACCAAAAACTGCATGTGATTCAACTCCATTTAGGACTGGGAAACAAACGCTAGCTCGCCTTAGAAGAAACACACTCTGCTTTTGAGAAAAGAGCACTCTTCTACTCTGCTGTGTTTCCTATAGGGCCAGAACAGTGAGCTTGCTCAGAAAAAAAGAACTGTGCTTCTTACACACACGGGCCATATCTAGTTCAACTCTACTTAGGAAACTGAAAGAACAGTAGCTCCTCTTCAGTCCAATACACTGTACTTAATGGGAACAGATGCGAGTGCTATTTGCAGTGTGTATGGCAATGGGAGCACAATAGTGACTTTCCTTAACAGAAAACAACTCTTGTTCGTAGGACCAAAAACTGCATGTGATTCAACTCCATTTAGGACTGGGAAACAAACACTAGCTCGCCTTACATGAAACACACTCTGCTTGTGAGAAAATATCACTCTTCTACTCTACTGTGTTTCCTATAGGGCCAGAACAGTGAGCTTGCTCAGAACAAAAGAACTGTGCTTCCTACAAACACGGCCATATCTAGTTCAATTCTGCTTAGGAAACTGACAATAACAGTAGATCCTCTTCAGTCCAATACACTGTACTTGATGGTAACAGACGCGAGTGCTATTTGCACTGTGCGTGGCAATGGGAGCGCAATAGGGACTTTCCTTACCAGAAAACAACTCTTGCTCGTAGGACCAGAAACTGCATGTGATAGAACTCCATTTAGAACTGGGAAACAAACGCTAGCTCAATTTACAATAAACACACTCTGCTTTTGAGAAAAGAGAGCTTTTCTAGTCTACTGTGTTTCCTACGGTGTCCGAACAGTGAGCTTGCTCAGAACAAAAGAACTGTGCTTCCTACACACACGGGCCATATCTAGTTCAACTCTGCTTAGGAAACTGACAAGAACAGTAGCTTCTCTTCATCCAATACACTGTACTTGCTGGGAACAGACGCCAGTGCTATTTGCACTGTGTATGGCAATGTGAGCGCAATAGTGACTCTTCTTTCCAGAAAACAACTCTTGCTCATGGGACCAAAAAGTGCCTGTGATTCAACTCCATTTAGGACTGGGAAACAATTGCTAGATCGCCTTACAAGAAACACACTGTGCTTTTGAAAAAAGAGCACTCTTCTACTCTACTGTGTTTCCTATAGAGCCAAAACAGTGAGCTTGCTCAGAAAAAAGAACTGTGCTTCCTACACACACGGGCCATATCCAGTTCAATTCTGCTGAAGAAACTGACAAGAATACTAGATCCTCTTCAGTCCAATAAACTGTACTTGCTGGGAACAGACGCCAGTGCTATTTGCACTGTGTATGGCAATGGGAGCGCAATAGTGACTCTTCTTTCCAGAAAACAACTCTTGCTCATGGGACCCAAAACTGCATGTGATTCAACTCCATTTAGGACTGGGAAACAAATGCTAGCTCGCCTTACAAGTAACACAATCTGCTTTTGAGAAAAGAGCACACTTCTACTCTACTGTGTTTCCTATAGAGCCAGAACAGTGAGCTTGCTCAGAACAAAAGAACTGTGCTTCCTACACACACAGCCATATCTGGTTTAATTCTGCTTAGGAAAATGACAAGAACAGTAGATCCTCTTCAGTCCAATACACTGTACATGCTGGGAATAGACGCCAGTGCTTTTTGCCTTGTGTATGACAATGGGAGTCCAATAGTGACTCTTCTTACCAGAAAACAACTCTTGCTCGTAGGACCAGAAACTGCATGTGATTAAACTCCATTTAGGACTCAGAAACAAACACTAGCTCGCCTTACAAGAAACACACTCTGCTTTTGAGAAAAGAGCACTCTTCTACTCTAATGTGTTTGCTATAGGGCCAGAAAAGTGAGCTTGCTCAGAACAAAAGAACTGTGCTTCCTACACACACCGATTATATCTAGTTCAACTCTGCTTAGGAAACTGAAAAGAACAGTAGCTCCTCTTCAGTCCAATACACTGTACTTGCTGGGAACAGATGCCAGTGCTATTTGCACTGTGTATGGCAATGGGAGCGCAATAGTGACTCTTCTTTCCAGAAAACAAATCTTGTTCGTAGGACCAAAAACTGAATGAGATTCAATTCCATTTAGGACTGGGAAACAAATACTAGCTAACCTTACAAGAAACTTACTCTGCTTTTGGGAAAAGAGCACTCTTCTACTCTACTGTGTTTCCTGTAGGGCCAAAACAGTGAGCTTTCTCAGAACAAAAGAACTGTGCTTCCTACACACAGGGGCCTTTTCTAGATCAAGTCTGCATAGGAAACTGACAAGGACAGTAGATCCTCTTCAGTCCAATACACTGTATGCTGGGAACAGACGCCAGTGATATTTGCCCTGTGTATGACAATGGGAGCACTATAGTGACTCTTCTTACCAGAAAACAACTCTTGCTCGTAGGAACAGAAACTGCATGTGATTCAACTCCATTTAGGACTGGGAAACAAACGCTAGCTCGCCTTACAAGAAACACACTCTGCTTTTGAGAAAAGAGCACTCTTCTACTCTACTGTGTTTCTTATGTGGTCCGAACTGTGAGCTTGCTCAGAACAAAAGAATTGTGCTTCCTACAAACACGGGCCTTATCTACCTCAATTCTGCTTAGGAAACTGACAAGGACAGTAGATCCTCTTCAGTCCAATACACTGTACATGCTGAGAACAGACACGAGTGCTATTTGACCTGTGTATGGCAATGGGAGCACAATAGTGACTCTTCTTACCAGAAAACAACTCTTGCTCGTAGGAACAGAAACTGCATGTGATTCAACTCAATTTAGGACTGGGAAACAAACGCTAGCTCGCCTTACAAGAAACACACTCTGCTTTTGAGAAAAGAGCACTCTTCTACTCTAATGTGTTTCCTATAGGGCCAAAACAGTGAGCTTGCTCAGAAAAAAAGAACTGTGCTTCCTACACACAAGGCCATATCTAGTTCAATTCTGCTTAGGAAACTGACAAGAACAGTAGATCCTCTTCAGTCCAATACACTGTACATGCTGGGAATAGACGCCAGTGCTATTTGCCCTGTGTATGACAATGGGAACGCAATAGTGACTCTTCCTACCAGAAAACAACTCTTGCTGGTGGGACGAGAAACTGCATGTGATTCAACTCCATTTAGGACTTAGAAACAAACGCTAGCTCGCCTTAGAAGAAACACATTCTGCTTCTGAGAAAAGACCACTCATCTACTCTACTGTGTTTCCTATGGGGTCCGAACAGTGAGCTTGCTCAGAACAAAAGAACTGTGCTTCCTACACACACGGGCCATATCTAGTTCAACTCTACTTAGGAAACTGACAAGAACAGTAGCTCCTCTTCAGTACAAAACACTGTACTTGCTGGGAAAGGACACGAGTGCTATTTGCACTGTGTATGGCAATGGGAGCGCAATAGTGACTCTTTATTTCAGAAAACAACTCTTGCTCATGGGACCCAAAACTGCATGTGATTCAACTCCATTTAGGACTGGGAAACAAAAGCTAGCTCGCCTTACAAGAAACACACTCTGCTTTTGGGAAAAGAGCACTCTTCTACTCTACTGTGTTTCCTATAGAGCCAGAACAGTGAGCTTGCTCAGAACAAAAGAACTGTGCTTCCTACACACACAGCCATATCTGGTTCAATTCTGCTTAGTATAATGACAAGAACAGTAGATCCTCTTCAGTCCAATACACTGTACATGCTGGGAACAGACGCCAGTGCTATTTGCCCTGTGTATGACAATGGGAGCGCAATAGTGACTCTTCTTACCAGAAAGCAACTCTTGCTCCTAGAACTAGAAACTGCATGTGATTCAACTCAATTTAGGACTGGGAAACAAACGCTAGCTCGCCTTACAAGAAACACACTCTGCTTTTGAGAAAAGAGCACTCTTCTACTCTAATGTGTTTCCTATAGGGCCAAAACAGTGAGCTTGCTCAGAACAAAAGAACTGTGCTACCTACACACACGGCCATATCTAGTTCAATTCTGCTTAGGAAACTGACAAGAACAGTAGATCCTCTTCAGTCCAATACACTGTACATGCTGGGAATAGACGCCAGTGCTATTTGCCCTGTGTATTACAATGGGAGCGCAATAGTGACTCTTCTTACCAGAAAACAACTCTTGCTCATGGGACCAAAAAGTGCATGTGATTCAACTCCATTTAGGACTGGGAAACAAATGCTAGATCACCTTACAAGAAACACACTGTGCTTTTGAGAAAAGAGCACTCTTCTACTCTACTGTGTTTCCAATAGAGCCAAAACAGTGAGCTTGCTCAGAAAAAAAGAACTGTGCTTCTTACACACACGGCCATATCTAGTTCAATTCTGCTTAGGAAACTGACAAGAATAGTAGATCCTCTTCAGTCCAATAAACTGTACTTGCTGGGAACAGACGCCAGTGCTATTTGCACTGTGTATGACAATGGGAGCGCAATAGTGACTCTTTATTTCAGAAAACAACTCTTGCTCATGGGACCCAAAACTGCATGTGATTCAATTCCATTTAGGACTGGGAAACAAAAGCTAGCTCGCCTTACAAGAAACACACTCTGCTTTTGAGAAAAGAGCACTCTTCTACTCTACTGTGTTTCCTATAGAGCCAGAACAGTGAGCTTGCTCAGAACAAAAGAACTGTGCTTCCTACACACACAGCCATATCTGGTTCAATTCTGCTTAGTATAATGACAAGAACAGTAGATCCTCTTCAGTCCAATACACTGTACATGCTGGGAATAGACGCCAGTGCTTTTTGCCTTGTGTATGACAATGGGAGTGCAATAGTGACTCTTCTTACCAGAAAACAATTCTTGCTCGTAGGACCCGAAACTGCATGTGATTAAACTCCATTTAGGACTCAGAAACAAACACTAGCTTGCCTTACAAGAAACACACTCTGCTTTTGAGAAAAGAGCACTCTTCTACTCTAATGTGTTTCCTATAGGGCCAGAAAAGTGATCTTGCTCAGAATAAAAGAACTGTGCTTCCTACACACACCGACTATATCTAGTTCAACTCTGCTTAGGAAACTGAAAAGAACAGTAGCTCCTCTTCAGTCCAATACACTGTACTTGCTGGGAACAGACGCCAGTGCTATTTGCACTGTGTATGACAACGGGAGCACAATAGTGACTCTTCTTACCAGAAAACAACTCTTGGTCATAGGACCAGAAACTGCATGTGATTCAACTCCATTTAGGACTGAAAAACAAACGCTAGCTCGCCTTACAAGAAACACACTCTGTTTTTGAGAAAAGAGCACTCTTCTACTCTACTGTGTTTCCTATAGGGCCAAAACAGTGAGCTTGCTCAGAACAAAAGAACTGTGCTTCCTACACACACGGCCATATCTAGTTCAATTCTGCTTAGGAAACTGACAAGAACAGTAGATCCTCTTTAGTCCAATACACTGTACATGCTGGGAATAGACGCCAATGCTATTTGCCCTGTGTATGACAATGGGAGCCCAATAGTGACTCTTCTTACCAGAAAACAACTCTTGCTCGTAGGACCAGAAACTGCATGTGATTTTACTCCATTTAGGACTGGGAAACAAACGTTAGCTTGCCTTACAGGAAACACACTCTGCTTTTGAGAAAAGAGCACTCTTCTTCTCTAATGTGTTTCCTATAGGGCCAGAAGAGTGAGCTTGCTCAGAACAAAAGAACTGTGCTTCCTACACACCGACTATATTTAGTTCAACTCTGCTTAGGAAACTGACAAGAACAGTAGATCCTCTTCAGTCAAATACACTGCACATGCTGGAAACAGACGCCAGTGCTATTTGCCCTGTGTATAGCAATGGGAGCGCAATAGTGACTCTTCTTTCCAGAAAACAACTCTTGATCGTAGGACCAAAAACTGCATGGGATTCAACTCTATTTAGGACTGGGAAACAAACGCTAGCTCGCCTTACAAGAAACACACTCTGCTTTTGAGAAAAGAGCACTCTTCTACTCTACTGTGTTTCCTATGGGATCTGAACAGTGAGCTTGCTAAGAACAGTAGAAGTGTGCTTCCTACACACACGGGCCATATCCAGTTCAACTCTGCTTAGGAAACTGACAAGAACAGTAGCTCCTCTTCAGTCCAATACACTGTACTTGCTGGGAACAGACTCCAGTGCTATTTGCACTGTGTATGGCAATGGGAGCGCAATAGTTATTTTCCTTACCAGAAAACAACTCTTGCTCATAGGACCAGAAACTGCATGGGATTCAACACCATTTAGGACTGGGAAACAAACACTAGCTCGCCTTACAAGAAATACACTCTGCTTTTGAGAAAAGAGCACACTTCTACTCTACTGTGTTTCCTATAGGGTCCGAAGAGTGAGCTTGCTCAGAACAAAAGAACTGTGCTTCCTACACACACGGGCCATATCTAATCCAACTCTTCTTAGGAAACTGACAAGAACAGTGGATCCTCTTCAGTCCAATACACTGTACTTGATGGAAACAGACGCGAGTGCTATTTGCACTGTGTGTGGCAATGGGAGCGCAATTGTGACTTTCCTTACCAGAAAACAACTCTTGCTCGTAGGACCAGAAACTGCATGAGATTCAACTTCATTTAGAACTGGGAAACAAACGCTACCTCGCCTTACAATAAACACACTCTTCTTTTGAGAAAAGACAACTCATCTACTCTACTGTGTTTCATATGGTGTCCGAACAGTGAGCTTGCTCCAAACAAAAGAACCGTGCTTCCTACACACACGGGCCATATCTAGTTCAACTCTGCTTAGGAAACTGACAAGAACAGTAGCTCCTCTTCAGTCCAATACACTGTACTTGCTGGGAACAGACACGAGTGCTATTTGCACTGTGTATGGCAATGGGAGCGCAATAGTGACTCTTCTTACCAGAGAACAACTCTTGCTCGTAGGACCAGAAACTGCATGTGATTTTACTCCATTTAGGACTGGGAAACAAACGCTAGCTTGCCTTAGAAGAAACACACTTTGCTTTTGAGAAAAGAGCACTCCTCTACTCTAATGTGATTCCTATAGGGCCAGAAGAGTGAGCCTGCTCAGAACAAGAGAACAGTGCTTCCTACACACACCGACTATATTTAGTACAACTCTGCTTAGGAAACTGACAAGAATAGTAGACCCTCTTCAGTCCAATACACTGCACATGCTGGGAACAGACGCCAGTGCTATTTGCCCTGTGTATAGCAATGGGAGCGCAATAGTGACTCTTCTTTCCAGAAAACAACTCTTGCTCGTAGGACCAAAAACTGCATGGGATTCAACTCCATTTAGGACTGGGAAACAAACGCTAGCTTGCCTTACAAGAAACACACTCTGCTTTTGAGATAAGAGCACTCTTCTACTCTTCTGTGTTTCCTATGGGATCCGAACAGTGAGCTTGCTCAGAACAGAAGAAGTGTGCTTCCTACACAAGGGCCATATCCAATTCAACTCTGCTTAGGAAACTGACAAGAACAGTAGATCCTCTTCAGTCCAATACACTGTACTTGCTGGGAACAGTCGCCAGTGCTATTTGCACTGTGTAGGGCAAAGGGAGCGCAATAGTGACTTTCCTTACCAGAAAACAACTCTTGCTCCTAGTACCAGAAACTGCATGGGATTCAAGACCATTTAGGACTGGGAAACCAACACTAGCTCGCCTTACAAGAAATACACTCTGCTTTTGAGAAAAGGGCACACTTCTACTCTACTGTGTTTTCTATAGGGTCCGAAGAGTGAGCTTTCTCAGAACAAAAGAACTGTGCTTCCTACACACACCGACTATATTTAGTTTAACTCTGCTTAGGAAACTGACAAGAACAGTAGATCCTCTTCAGTCCAATACACTGTACATGCTGGGAACAGACGCCAGTGCTATTTGCCCTGTGTATGACAATTAGAGCGCCATAGTGACTCTTCTTACCAGAAAACAACTCTTGCTCGTAGGACCAGAAACTGCATGTGATTCAACACCATTTAGGACTGCGAAACAAACGCTAGCTCCCTTACAAGAAACACACTCTGCTTTTGAGAAAAGAGCACTCTTCTACTCTACTGTGTTTCCTAAAGGGCCAAAACAGTGAGCTTGCTCAGAACAAAAGAACTGTGCTTCCTACACACATGGCCATATCTAGTTCAATTCTGCTTAGGAAACTGACAAGAATAGTAGATCCTCTTCAGTACAATACACTGTACTTCCTGGGAACAGACGCGAGTGCTATTTGCACTGTATATGGCAATAGGAGCGTAATAGTGACTCTTCTTACCAGAAAACATCTCTTGCTCGTGGGACCAGAAACTGCATGGGATTCAACTCCATTTCTGACTCGGAAACAAACACTAGCTCGCCTTACAAGAAACACACTCTGCTTTTGAGAAAAGAGCACTCTTCTACACTAATGTGTTTCCGATAGGGCCAGAACAGTGAGCTTGCTCAGAAAAAAAGAACTGTGCTTCCTACACACACGGGCCATATCTAGTTCAACTCTACTTAGGAAACTGAAAGAACAGTAGCTCCTCTTCAGTACAATACACTGTACTTAATGGGAACAGATGCGAGTGTTATTTGCACTGTGTATGGCAATGGGAGCACAATAGTGATTTTCCTTACCAGAAAACAACTCTTGCTCATAGGACCAAAAACTGCATGTGATTCAACTCCGTTTAGGACTGGGAAACAAACACTATCTCGCCTTACAAGAAACACATTCTGCTTTTGAGTAAAGATCACTCTTCTTCTTTACTATGTTTCCTATAGGGCCAGAACAGTGAGCTTGCTGAGAACAAAAGAACTGTGCTTCCTACACACACGGCCATATCTAATTCAATTCTGCTTAGAAAACTGACAATAACAGTAGATCCTCCTCAGTCCAATGCACTGTACATGCTGGGAACAGACACCAGTGCTATTTGTAATTTGTATGACAATTGGAGCGCAATAGTGACTCTTCTTACCAGAAGACAACTCTTGCTTGTAGGACCAGAAACTGCATGGGATTCAACTCCATTTCTGACTGGAAAACAAACACTTGCTCGCCTTACAAGAAATACACTCTGCTTTTGAGAAAAGAGCACTCTTCTTCTCTACTATGTGTCCTATGGGATCCGAACAGTGAGCTTGCTCAGAACAAAAGAACTGTGCTTCCTACACACACGGGCCATATCTAGTTCAACTCTGCTTAGGAAACTGACAAGAACAGTAGCTCCTCTTCAGTCCAATACACTGTACTTGCTGGGAACAGACGCCAGTGCTATTTGCACTGTGTATGGCAATGGGAGCGCAATAGTGACTCTTTTTTCCAGAAATCAACTCTTGCTCATAGGACCAAAAACTGCATGTGATTCAACTCCATTTAGGACTGCGAAACAAACGCTAGCTCGCCTTACAAGAAACACACTCTGATTTTGAGAAAAGAGCACTCTTCTACTCTACTGTGTTTCCTATACAGCCAGAACAATAAGCTTGCTCAGAACAAAAGAATTGTGCTTCCTACACACACGGGGGATATCTAGGTCAATTCTGCATAGGAAACTGACAATAACAGTACATCCTCTTCAGTCCAATACACTGTACATGCTGGGAACAGATGCCAGTGCTATTTTACCTGTGTATGTCAATGGGAGCGCAATAGTGACTCTTCTTACCAGAAAACAACTCTTGCTCGTAGGACCAGAAACTGCATGTGATTCAACTCCATTTAGGACTGAATAACAAACGCTAGCTCGCCTTACAAGAAACATCCTTTGCTTTTGAGAAAAGGGCACTCTTCTACTCTACTGTGTTTCCTATAGGGCCAAAACAGTGAGCTTGCTCAGAATAAAAGAACTGTGCTTCCTACACAGGGCCATATCTAGTTCAATTCTGCTTAGGAAACTGACAAGAACAGTAGATCCTCTTCAGTCCAATACACTGTACATGCTGGGAATAGAAGGCAGTGCTATTTGCCCTGTGTATTACAATGGGAGCACAACAGTGACACTTCTTACCAGAAAAAAACTCTTGCTCGTAGGAAGAGAAACTGCATGTGATTTTACTCCATTTAGGACTGGGAAACAAACGCTAGCTCGTCTTACAAGAAACACACTCTGCTTTTAGGAAAGAGCACTCTTCTACTCTACTGTGTTTCCTCTAAAGCCAGAAAAATGAGCTTACTCAGAACAAAAGAATTGTGCTTCCTACACACACGGGGGATATCTAGATCAATTCTGCATAGGAAACTGACAAGGACAGTAGATCCTCTTCAGTCCAATACACTGTACATGCTGGGAACAGATGCCAGTGCTATTTTACCTGTGTATGTCAATGGGAGCGCAATAGTGACTCTTCTTACCAGAAAACAACTCTTGCTCGTAGGACCAGAAACTGCATGTGATTCAACTCCATTTAGGACTGAAAAACAAACGCTAGCTCGCCTTACAAGAAACACACTCTGCTTTTGAGAAAAGGGCACTCTTCTACTCTACTGTGTTTCCTATAGGGCCAAAACAGTGAGCTTGCTCAGAACAAAAGAACTGTGCTTCCTACACACACGGCCATATCTAGTTCAATTCTGCTTAGGAAACTGACAAGAACAGTAGATCCTCTTCAGTCCAATACACTGTACATGCTGGGAATAGAAGCCAGTGCTATTTGCCCTGTGTATTACAATGGAAGCGCAATAGTGACACTTCTTACCAGAAAACAACTCTTGCTCGTAGGAACAGAAACTGCATGTGATTTTACTCCATTTAGGACTGGGAAACAAACGCTAGCTCGTCTTACAAGAAACACACTCTGCTTTTAGGAAAGGGCACTCTTCTACTCTACTGTGTTTCCTATACAGCCAGAACAATGAGCTTGCTCAGAACAAAAGAATTGTGCTTCCTACACACACGGGGGATATCTAGGTCAATTCTGCATAGGAAACTGACAAGGACAGTAGATCCTCTTCAGTCCAATACACTGTACATGCTGGGAACAGATGCCAGTGCTATTTTACCTGTGTATGTCAATGGGAGCGCAATAGTGACTCTTCTTACCAGAAAAAAACTCTTGCTCGTAGGACCAGAAACTGCATGTGATTCAACTCCATTTAGGACTGAAAAACAAACGCTAGCTCGCCTTACAAGAAACACACTCTGCTTTTGAGAAAAGGGCACTCTTCTACTCTACTGTATTTCCTATAGGGCCAAAACAGTGAGCTTGCTCAGAACAAAAGAACTGTGCCTCCTACACACACGGCCATATCTAGTTCAATTCTGCGTAGGAAACTGACAAGAACAGTAGATCCTCTTCAGTCCAATACACTGTACATGCTGGGAATAGAAGCCAGTGCTATTTGCCCTGTGTATTACAATGGGAGCGCAATAGTTACACTTCTTACCAGAAAACAACTCTTGCTCGTAGGAACAGAAACTGCATGTGATTTTACTCCATTTAGGACTGGGAAACAAACGCTAGCTCCTCTTACAAGAAACACACTCTGCTTTTAGGAAAGGGCACTCTTCTACTCTACTGTGTTTCCTATACAGCCAGAACAATGAGCTTGCTCAGAACAAAAGAATTGTGCTTCCTACACACACGGGGGATATCTAGATCAATTCTGCATAGGAAACAGACAAGGACTGTAGATCCTCTTCAGTCCAATACACTGTACATGCTGGGAACAGATGCCAGTGCTATTTTACCTGTGTATGTCAATGGGAGCGCAATAGTGACTCTTCTTACCAGAAAACAACTCTTGCTCGTAGGATCAGAAACTGCATGTGATTCAACTCCATTTAGGACTGGGAAACAAACGCTACCTCGCCTTACAATAAACACACTCTGCTTTTGAGAAAAGAGCACTCATCTACTCTACTGTGTTTCCTATAGAGCCAAAACAGTGTGCTTGCTCAGAACAAAAGAACGGTGCTTCCTAGACACACGGCCATATCTGGTTCAATTCTGCTTAGGAAACTGACAAGAACAGTAGATCCTCTACAGTCTAATACACTGTACATGCTGGGAATAGACGCCAGTGCTATTTGCCTTGTGTATGACAATGGGAGCGCAATAGTGACTCTTCTTACCAGAAAACAACTCTTGCTCGTAGGACCAGAAACTTCATGTGATTCAACTCCATCTAGGACTGGGAAACAAACGCTAGCTCGCCTTACAAGAAACACACTCTGCTTTTGAGAAAAGAGCACTCTTCTACTCTACTGTGTTTCCTATATGGCCAGAACAGTGAGATTGCTCAGAAAAAAAGAACTGTGCTTCTTACAGAAACGGGCCATATCTAGTTCAACTCTACTTAGGAAACTGAAAGAACAGTAGCTCCTCTTCAGTCCAATACACTGTACTTAATGGGAACAGATGTGAGTGCTATTTGCAGTGTGTATGGCAATGGGAGCACAATAGTGACTTTCCTTACCAGAAAACAACTCTTGTTCATAGGACCAAAAACTGCATGTGATTCAACTCCATTTAGGACTGGGAAACAAACAGTAGCTTGCCTTACAAGAAAAACACTCTGCTTTTGAGAAAAGAGCACTCTTCTACTCTACTGTGTTTCCTATACAGCCAGAACAATGAGCTTGCTCAGAACAAAAGAATTGTGCTTCCTACACACACGGGCCATATCTAGATCAATTCTGCATAGGAAACTGACAAGGACAGTAGATCCTCTTCAGTCCAATACACTGTATGCTGAGAACAGACGCCAGTGCTACTTGCCCTGTGTATGACAATGGGAGCACAATAGTGACCCTTCTTACCAAAAAACAACTCTTGCTCGTAGGACAAGAAACTGCATGTGATTCAAATCCATTTAGGACTGTGAAACAACCCTAGCTCCATTACAAAAAACACACTCTGCTTTTGAGAATATAGCACTCTTCTACTCTACTGTGTTTCTTATAGGGCCAAAAGAGTGAGCTTGCTCAGAACAAAAGAACTGTGCTTCCTACACACACGGCCATATCTAGTTCAATTCTGCTTAGGAAACTGACAAGAACAGTAGATCCTCTTCAGTCCAATACACTGTACATGCTGGGAATAGAAGCCAGTGCTATTTGCCCTGTGTATTACAATGGGAGCGCAATAGTGACACTTCTTACCAGAAAACAACTCTTGCTCGTAGGAACAGAAACTGCATGTGATTTTACTCCATTTAGGACTGGGAAACAAACGCTAGCTCGTCTTACAAGAAACACACTCTGCTTTTAGGAAAGGGCACTCTTCTACTCTAATGTTTTTCCTATAGAGCCAGAAGAGTGATCTTGCTCAGAACAAAAGAACTGTGCTTCCAACACACACCGACTATATTTAGTTCAATATGCCTAGGAAACTGATAAGAACAGTAGATCCTCTTCAGTCCAATACACTGTACTTGCTGGGAACAGATGCGAGTGCTATTTGCACTGTGTATGGCAATGGGAGCGCAATAGTGACTCTTCTTTCCAGAAAACAACTCTTGATCGTAGGACCAAAAACTGCATGTGATTCAACTCCATTTAGGACTGGGAAACAAACACTAGCTCGCCTTACAAGAAACACACTCTGCTTTTGAGAAAAGAGCACTCTTCTTCTCTACTGTGTTTCCTATAGGGCCAGAAGAGTGAGCTTGCTCAGAACAAAAGAACTGTGCTTCCTACACACACGGGCCATATCTACATCAATTCTGCATAGGAAACTGACAAGGACAGTAGATCCTCTTCATTCCAATACACTGTATGCTGGGAACAGACGCCAGTGCTATTTGCCCTGTGTATGACAATGTGAGCGCAATAGTGACTCTTCTTACCAAAAAACAACTCTTGCTCTTAGGACCAGAAACTGCATGTGATTCAAATCCATTTAGGACTGGGAAACAAACGCTAGCTCCCTTACAAGAAACACACTCTGCTTTTGAGAATATAGCACTCTTCTACTCTACTGTGTTTCCTATAGGGCCAAAACAGTGAGCTTGCTCAGAACAAAAGAACTGTGCTTCCTACACACACGGCCATATCTAGTTCAATTCGGCTTAGGAAACTGACAAGAATAGTAGATCCTCTTCAGTCCAATACACTGTACTTGCTGGGAACAGACGCGAGTGCTATTTGCGCTGTGTATGACAATGGGAGCTCAATAGTGACTCTTCTTACCAGAAAACAACTCTTGCTCATAGGATCAGAAACTGCATGTGATTCAACTCCATTTAGGACTGGGAAACAAACGCTAGCTCGCCTTACAAGAAACACACTCTGCTTTTGAGAAAAGAGCACTCATCTACTCTAATGTGTTTCCTATAGAGCCAAAACAGTGTGCTTGCTCAGAACAAAAGAACGGTGCTTCCTAGACACACGGCCATATCTGGTTCAATTCTGCTTAGGAAACTGACAAGAACAGTAGATCCTCTACAGTCTAATACACTGTACATGCTGGGAATAGACGCCAGTGCTATTTGCCTTGTGTATGACAATGGGAGCGCAATAGTGACTCTTCTTACCAGAAAACAACTCTTGCTCGTAGGACCAGAAACTTCATGTGATTCAACTCCATTTAGGACTGGGAAACAAACGCTAGCTCGCCTTACATGAAACACACTCTGCTTTTGAGAAAAGAGCACTCTTCTACTCTACTGTGTTTCCTATATGGCCAGAACAGTGAGATTTCTCAGAAAAAAAGAACTGTGCTTCTTACAGAAATGGGCCATATCTAGTTCAACTCTACTTAGGAAACTGAAAGAACAGTAGCTCCTCTTCAGTCCAATACACTGTACTTAATGGGAACAGATGCGAGTGCTATTTGCACTGTGTATGGCAATGGGAGCACAATAGTGACTTTCCTTACCAGAAAACAACTCTTGTTCGTAGGACCAAAAACTGCATGTGATTCAACTCCATTTAGGACTGGGAAACAAACACTAGTTTGCCTTACAAGAAAAACACTCTGCTTTTGAGAAAAGAGCACTCTTCTACTCTACTGTGTTTCCTATAAAGCCAGAACAATGAGCTTGCTCAGAACAAAAGAATTGTGCTTCCTACACACACGGGCCATATCTAGATCAATTCTGCATAAGAAACTGACAAGGACAGTAGATCCTCTTCAGTCCAATACACTGTACATGCTGGGAACAGATGCCAGTGCTATTTTACCTGTGTATGTCAATGGGAGCGCAATAGTGACTCTTCTTACCAGAAAACAACTCTTGCTCGTAGGACCAGAAACTGCATGTGATTCAACTCCATTTAGGACTGAAAAACAAACGTTAGCTCGCCTTACAAGAAACACACTCTGCTTTTGAGAAAAGGGCACTCTTCTACTCTACTGTGTTTCCTATAGGGCCAGAACAGTGAGCTTGCTCAGAACAAAAGAACTGTGCTTCCAACACACACCGACTATATTTAGTTCAATATGCTTAGGAAACTGACAAGAATAGTAGATCCTCTTGAGTCCAATACATTGTACTTGCTGGGAACAGACGCGAGTGCTATTTGAAATGTGTATGACAATGGGAGCGCAATAGTGACTTTTCTTACCAGAAAAAAACTCTTGCTCGTAAATACAGAAACTGCATGTGATTTAACTCCATTTAGGACTGGAAAACAAACGCTAACTCGCCTTACAAGAAACACACTCTGCTTTTGAGAAAATAGCCCTCTTCTACTCTAAAGTGTTTACTATGGGGCCGATCAGTGAGCTTGATCAGAATAAAAGAACTGTGCTTCCTACACACACGAGGCATATGTAGTTCAACTCTGCTTAGGAAACTGACAAGAACAGTAGCTCCTCTTCAGTCCAATACACTGTACTTGCTGGGAACAGATGCGAGTGCTATTTGCACTGTGTATGGCAATAGGAGCGCAATAGTGACTCTTCTTTCCAGAAAACAACTCTTGATCGTAGGACCAAAAACTGCATGTGATTCAACTCCATTTAGGACTGGGAAACAAACGCTAGCTTGCCTTACAAGAAACACACTCTGCTTTTGAGAAAAGAGCACTATTCTTCTCTACTGTGTTTCCTATAGGGCCAAAACAGTGAGCTTGCTCAGAACAAAAGAACTGTGCCTCCTACACACACGGGCCATATCTAGATCAATTCTGCATAGGAAACTGACAAGGACAGTAGCTTCTCTTCAGTCCAATACACTGTATGCTGAGAACAGACGCCAGTGCTACTTGCCCTGTGTATGACAATGGGAGCGCAATAGTGACCCTTCTTACCAAAAAACAACTCTTGCTCGTAGGACAAGCAACTGCATGTGATTCAAATCCATTTAGGACTGCGAAACAACCCTAGCTCCATTACAAAAAACACACTCTGCTTTTGAGAATATAGCACTCTTCTACTCTACTGTGTTTCCTATAGGGCCAAAACAGTGAGCTTGCTCAGAACAAAAGAACTGTGCTTCCTACACACATGGCCATATCTAGTTCAATTCTGCTTGGGAAACTGACAAGAATAGTAGATCCTCTTCAGTCCAATACACTGTACTTGCTGGGAACAGACGCGAGTGCTATTTGCCCTGTGTATGATAATGGGAGAACAATAGTGACTCTTCTTACCAGAAAACAACTCTTGCTCATAGGATCAGAAACTGCATGTGATTCAACTCCATTTAGGACTGGGAAAGAAACGCTAGCTCGCCTTACAAGAAACACACTCTGCTTTTGAGAAAAGAGCACTCTTCTACTCTAAAGTGTTTCCAATGGGTTCCGAACAGTGAGCTTGCTCAGAACAAAAGAACTGTGCTTCCTACACACACGGGCCATATCTAGTTCAACTCTCCTTAGGAAACTGACAAGAACAGTAGCTCCTCTTCAGTCAAATACACTGTACTTCCTGGGAACAGACGCGAGTGCTATTTGTAATGTGTATGGCAATGGGAGGGCAATAGTGACTCTTCTTACCAGAAAACATGTCTTTTCGTAGGACCAGAAACTGCATGGGATTCAACTCCATTTCTGACTGGGAAACAAACACTAGCTCGCCTTACAAGAAACACACTCTACTTTTGAGAAAAGAGCACTCTTCTACTCTACTGTGTTTCCTATAGAGCCAAAACAGTGAGCTTGCTCAGAACAAAAGAACGGTGCTTCCTAGACACACGGCCATATCTGGTTCAATTCTGCCTAGGAAACTGACAAGAACAGTAGGTCCTCTACAGTCTAATACACTGTACATGCTGGGAATAGACGCCAGTGCTATTTGCCTTGTGTATGACAATGGGAGCACAATAGTGACTCTTCTTACCAGAAAACAACACTTGCTCGTAGGACCAGAAACTTCATATGATTCAACTCCATTTAGGACTGGGATACAAACGCTAGCTTGCCTTACAAGAAACACACTCTGCTTTTGAGAAAAGAGCACTCTTCTACTCTAATGTGTTTCCTATAGGGCCAGAACAGTGAGCTTGCTCCAAACAAAAGAACCGTGCTTCCTACACACACGGGCCATATCTACTTCAACTCTGCTTAGGAAACTGACAAGAACAGTTGTTCCTCTTCAGTCCAATACACTGTACTTGCTGGAAACAGACGCCAGTGCTATTTGCACTGTGTATGGCAATAGGAGCACAATAGTGACGCTTCTTACCAGAAAACAACTCTTGCTTGTAGGACCAAAAACTGCATGTGATTCAACTACATTTAGTACTGGGAAACAAACGCTAGCTCGCCTTACAAGAAACTCACTCTGCTTTTGAGAAAAGAGCACTCTTCTACTCTACTGTGTTTCCTATAGGGCCAGATCAGTGAGCTTGCTCAGAACAAAAGAACTGTGCTTCCTACACACACGGGCCATATCTAGTTCAACTCTGCTTAGGAAACTGACAAGAACAGTAGATCCTCTTCAGTCAAATACACTGTACTAGCTGGTAACAGACGTGACAGCTATATGCACTGTGTACGGCAATGGGAGCACAATAGTGACTCTTCTTACCAGAAAACAACTCTTGCTCGTAGGACCAGAAACTGCATGGGATTCAACTCCACTTCAGACTGGGATACAAAGACTAGCTCGCCTTACAAGAAACACACTCTGCTTTTGAGAAAAGAGCACTCTTCTACTCTACTCTGTTTCCTATGGGGTACAAAGAGTGAGCTTGCTCAGACCAAAGAACTGTGCTTCCTACACACAGGGGCCATATTTAGTTCAACTCTGCTTAGGAAACTGACAAGAACAGTAGCTCATCTTCAGTTCAATACACTGTACTTGCTGGGAACAGACGCGAGTGCTATTTGCACTATGTATGGCAATGGGAGCACAATAGTGACTTTCCTTACCAGAAAACAACTCTAGCTCGTAGGACCAAAAACTGCATGTGATTCAACTCCATTTAGGACTGGGAAACAAACGCTAGCTCGCCTTACAAGAAACACACTCTGCTTTTGAGAAAAGAGCACTCTTCTACTCTACTGTGTTTCCTATATGGCCAGAACAGTGAGATTGCTCAGAACAAAAGAACTGTGCTTCCTACACACACCGACTATATCTAGTTCAACTCTGCTTAGGAAACTGACAAGAACAGTAGCTCCTCTGCAGTCCAATACACTGTACTTGCTGGGAACAGACGCGAGTGCTATTTGCCTTGTGTATGACAATGGGAGCACAATAGTGACACTTCTTACCAGAAAACAACTCTTGCTCGTAGGACCAGAAACTGCATGTGATTTAACTCCATTTATTACTGGGAAACAAACGCTAGCTCGCCTTACAATAAACACACTCTGCTTTTGAGAAAAGAGCACTCTTCTACCCTACTGTGTTTCCTATAGAGCCAAAACAGTGAGCTTGCTCAGAACAAAAGAACGGTGCTTCCTAGACACACGGCCATATCTGGTTCAATTCTGCCTAGGAAACTGACAAGAACAGTAGATCCTCTACAGTCTAATACACTGTACATGCTGGGAATAGACGCCAGTGCTATTTGCCTTGTGTATGACAATGGGAGCACAATAGTGACTCTTCTTACCAGAAAACAACACTTGCTCATAGGACCAGAAACTTCATGTGATTCAACTCCATTTCGGACTGGGAAACAAACGCTAGCTTGCCTTACAAGAAACACACTCTGCTTTTGAGAAAAGAGCACTCTTCTACTCTAATGTGTTTCCTATAGGGCCAGAACAGTGAGCTTGCTCCAAACAAAAGAACCGTGCTTCCTACACACACGGGCCATATCTAGTTCAACTCTGCTTAGGAAACTGACAAGAACAGTTGTTCCTCTTCAGTCCAATACACTGTACTTGCTGGAAACAGATGCCAGTGCTATTTGCACTGTGTATGGCAATAGGAGCATAATAGTGACGCTTCTTACCAGAAAACAACTCTTGCTTGTAGGACCAAAAACTGCATGTGATTCAACTACATTTAGTACTGGGAAACAAACACTAGCTTGCCTTACAAGAAACTCACTCTGCTTTTGAGAAAAGAGCACTCTTCTACTCTACTGTGTTTCCTATAGTCCCAGAACAGTGAGCTTGCTCAGAACAAAAGAACTGTTCTTCCTACACACACGGGCCATATCTAGTTCAACTCTGCTTAGGAAACTGACAAGAACAGTAGATCCTCTTCAGTCAAATACACTGTACTAGCTGGTAACAGACGTGACAGCTATATGCACTGTGTATGGCAATGGGAGCACAATAGTGACTCTTCTTACCAGAAAACAACTCTTGCTCGTAGGACCAGAAACTGCATGGGATTCAACTCCACTTCAGACTGGGATACAAAGACTAGCTCGCCTTACAAGAAACACACTCTGCTTTTGAGAAAAGAGCACTCTTCTACTGTACTGGGTTTCCTATGGGGTCCAAACAGTGAGCTTGCTCAGACCAAAGAACTGTGCTTCCTACACACAGGGGCCATATTTAGTTCAACTCTGCTTAGGAAACTGACAAGAACAGTAGCTCATCTTCAGTTCAATACACTGTACTTGCTGGGAACAGACGCGAGTGCTATTTGCCATGTGTATGACAATAAGAGCACAATAGTGACACTTCTTACCAGAAAACAACTCTTGCTCGTAGGACCAGAAACTGCATGTGATTTAACTCCATTTAGGACTGGGAAACAAACTGACTAGAACAGTAGATCCTCTTCAGTATAATACACTGTAAATGCTGGGAACAGACGCCACTGCTCTTTGTCCTGTGTATGACAATGGGAGGAAATAGTTACTCTTCTTACCAGAAAACAACTGTTGCTCCTAGGACCAGAAACTACATGTGATTCAACTCCATTTAGGACGGGAAACAAACGCTAGCTCGCCTTACAAGAAACACACTCTGCTTTTGAGAAAAGAGCACTCTTCTACTCTACTCTGTTTCCTATGGGGTCTGAACAGTGAGCTTGCTCAGAACAAAGAACTGTGCTTCAAACACACACGGGCCATATCTAGTTCAACTCTGCTTAGGAAACTGACAAGAACAGTAGCTCATCTTCTGAACAATACACTGTACTTGCTGGGAACAGACGCGAGTGCTATATGCCCTGTGTATGGCAATGGGAGCGCAATAGTGACTCTTCTTACCAGAAAACAACTCTTGCTCATAGGACCAGAAACTGCATGGGATTCAACTCCATTTCAGACTGGGAAAAACACTAGCTCGCCTTACAAGAATCACACTCTGCTTTTGAGAAAAGAGCACTCTTCTACTCTACTGTGTTTCCTATGGGGTCCGAACAGTGAGCTTGCTCAGAACAAAAGAACTGTGCTTCCTACACACAGGGGCCATAACTAGTTCAACTCTGCTTAGGAAACTGACCAGAACAGTAGCTCATCTTCAGAACAATACACTGTACTTGCTGCGAACAGATGCGAGTGCTATTTGCCCTGTGTATGACAATGGGAGCGCAATAGTGACTCTTCTTACCAGAAAACAACCATTGCTCGTAGGACCAGAAACTGCATGTGAAACAACTCCATTTAGAACTGGGAAACAAATGCTAGCTCGCCTTACAAGAAACACACTCTGCTTTTGAGAAAAGAGCACTCTTCTACTCTAATGTGTTTCCTATAGGTCCAGAACAGTGAGCGTGTTCAGAACAAAAGAACTGTGCTTCCTAAACACACCGACTATATCTAGTTCAACTCTGCTTAGGAAACTGACAAGAACAGTAGATCCTCTTCAGTCCAATACACTGTACATGCTGGGAACAGACACCAGAGTTATTTGCCCTGTGTATGACAATGGGAGCGCAATAGTGACTCTTCTTACCAGAAAACAACCCTTGCTCGTAGGACCAGAAACTGCATGTGATTTAACTCCATTTAGGACTGGGAAACAAACGCTAGCTCGCCTTACAAGAAACACACTCTGCTTTTGAGAAAAGAGCACTCTTCTACTCTAATGTGTTTCCTATAGGTCCAGAACAGTGAGCTTGTTCAGAACAAAAGAACTGTGCTTCCTACACACACCGACTATATCTAGTTCAACTCTGCTTAGGAAACTGACAAGAACAGTAGCTCCTCTTCAGTCCAATACACTGTACTTGCTGGGAACAGACGTGAGTGCTATTTGCACTGTGTATGGCAATGGGAGAACAATAGTGACTTTCCTTACCAGAAAACACCTCTTACTCATAGGACCAAAAACTGCATGTGATTCAACTCCATTTAAGACTGGGAAACAAACCCTAGCTCGCCTTACAAGAAACACACTTTGCTTTTGAGGAAAGATCACTCTTCTACTCTACTGTGTTTCCTATAGGGCCAGAACAGTGAGCTTGCTCAGAACAAAAGAAATGTGCTTCCTACACACACGGCAATATCTAGTTCAATTTTGCTTAGGAAACTGACAAGAACAGTAGATCCTCTTCAGTCCAATACACTGTACATGCTGGGAACAGACGCCAGTGCTATTTGCCTTGTGTATGACAATGGGAGCACAATAGTGACTTTCCTTACCAGAAAACAACTTTAGCTCGTAGGACCAGAAACTGCATGTGATTCAACTCCATTTAGGACAGGAAACAAACGCTAGCTCGCCTTACAAGAAACACACTCTGCTTTTGAGAAAAGAGCACTCTTCTACTCTACTGTATTTCCTATGGGGTCCGAATAGTGAGCTTGCTCAGGACAAAAGAACTGTGCTTCCTACACACAGGGGCCATATGTAGTTCAACTCTGCTTAGAAAACTGACAAGAACAGTAGCTACGCTTCACTCCAATACACTGTACTTGCTGGGAACAGACGCTAGTGCTATTTGCACTGTGTATGTAAATGGGAGCGCAATAGTGACTTTCCTTACCAGAAAACAACTCTTGGTCGTAGGACTAAAAACTGCATATGATTCAACTCCATTTAGGACAGGGAAACAAACGCTATCTCGCCTTACAAAAAACACACTCTGCTTTTGAGAAAAGAGCACTCTTCTACTCTACTGAGTTTGCTAGGGGGTCTGAACAGTGAGCTTGCTCAGAACAAAAGAACTGTGCTTCCTACACACGGGCCATATCTAGTTCATCTCTGCTTAGGAAACTGACAAGAACAGTAGCTCCTCTGCAGTCCAATACACTGTACTTGCTGGGAACAGACGCGAGTGCTATTTGCACTGTGTATGGAAATGAGAGCACAATAGTGACTTTCCTTACCAGAAAACACCTCTTGCTCGTAGGACCAGAAACTGCATGGGATTCAACTACATTTCTGACAGGGAAACAAACACTAGCTCGCCTTACAAGAAACACACTCTGCTTTTGAGAAAAGAGCACTCTTCTACTCTACTGTGTTTCTTATGGGGTCCGAACAGTGAGCTTGCTCAGAACAAAAGAACTGTGCTTCCTACACACACGGGCCATATCTAGTTCAACTCTGCTTATGAAACTGACAAGAACAGTAGCTATGCTTCAGTCCAATACACTGTACTTGCTGGGAACAGACGGGAGTGCTATTTGCACTGTGTTTTGAAATGGGAGCGCAATAGTGACTCTTCTTACCAGAAAACAACTCTTGGTCGTAGGACAAAAAACTGCATGAGATTCAACTCCATTTAGGACAGGGAAACAAACGCTATCTCGCCTTACAAAAAACACACTCTGCTTTTGAGAAAAGAGCACTCTTCTACTCTACTGTGTTTCCTAGGGGGTCTAACAGTGAGCTTGCTCAGAACAATAGAACTGTGCTTCCTACACACACGGGCCATATCTAGTTCATCTCTGCTTAGGAAACTGACAAGAACAGTAGCTCCGCTTCAGTCCAATACACTGTACTTGCTGGGAACAGACGCCAGTGCTATTTGCCCTGTGTATGACAATGGGAGCTCAATAGTGACTCTTCTTACCAGAAAACAACTCTTGCTCGTAGGACCAGAAACTGCATGTGATTCAGCTCCATTTAGGACTGGGAAACAAATGCTAGCTCGCCTTACAAGAAACACACTCTACTTTTGAGAAAAGAGCACTCTTCTACTCTACTGTGTTTCCTTTGGTGTCCGAACAGTGAGCTGGCTCAGAACAAAGAACTGTGATTCCTACACACACGGACCATATAGTTCAACTCTGCTTAGGAAACTGACAAGAATGGTAGCTCCTCTGCAGTCCAATACACTGTACTAGCTGGGAACAGACGCGAGTTCTATTTGCACTGTGTATGGCAATAGGAGCACAATAGTGACTCTTCTTATCAGAAAACAACTCTTACTCATAGGACAAGAAACTGCATGGGATTCAACTCCATTTCTGACTGGGAAACAAACACTAGCTCGCCTTACAAGAAAGACTCTCTGATTTTGAGAAAAGAGCACTCTTCTACTCTACTGTGTTTCCTAGGGGGTCTGAACAGTGTGCTTGCTCAGAACAAAAGAACTGTGCTTCCTACACACACGGGCCATATCTAGTTCATCTCTGCTTAGGAAACTGACAAGAACAGTAGCTCCGCTTCAGTCCAATACACTGTACTTGCTGGAAACAGACGCGAGTGCTATTTGCACTGTGTATGGAAATGGGAGCTCAATAGTGACATTCCTTACCAGAAAATACCTCTTGCTCGTAGGACCAGAAACTGCATGTGATTCAACTCCATTTAGGACTGGGAAACAAATGCTAGCTCGCCTTACAAGAAACACACTCTGCTTTTGAGAAAAGAGCACTCTTCTACTCTAGTGTGTTTCCTATTGGGCCAGAACAGTGAACTTGCTCAGAACAAAAGAACTGTGCTTCCTATACACGTGGGCCGTATCTAGTTCAACTCTGCTTAGGAAACTGACAAAAACAGTAGCTCCGCTTCAGTCCAATACACTGTACTTGCTGGGAGCAGACGCGAGTGCTATTTGCACTGAGTATGGAAATGGGAGCGCAATAGTGACTTTCCTTACCAGAAAACAACTCTTGCTCGTAGGACCAAAAACTGCATGTGACTCAACTCCGTTTAGGACTGGGAAACAAATGCTAGCTCGCCTTACAAGAAACAAACTCTGCTTTTGAGAAAATAGCACTCTTCTACTCTACTGTGTTTCCTATAGGGCCAGAACAGTGAGCTTGCTCAGATCCAAAGAACTGTGCTTCATACAAATACTGCCATATATAGTTCAATTCTGCTTAGAAAACTGAAAAGAACAGTAGCTCCTGTTCAGTCCAATACACTGTACATGCTGGGAACAGACGCCAGTGCTATTTGCCCTGTGTATGACAATGGGAGCGCAATAGTGACTTTTCTTTCCAGAAAAAAAATCTTCCTCGTAGGACCAGAAACTGCATGTGATTCAACTCCATTTAGGACTGGGAAACAAACGCTAGCTCGCCTAACAAGAAACACACTCTGCTTTTGAGAAAAGAGCACTCTTCTACTCGACTGTGTATCCTATGGGGTCCGAACAGTGAGCTTGCTCAGAACAAAAGAACTGTGCTTCCTACACACAGGGGCCATATCTAGTTCAACTCTGCTTAGGAAACTGACAAGAACAGTAGCTCCACTTCAGTCCAATACACTGTACTTGCTGGGAACAGATGCGAGTGCTATTTACACAGTGCATGGCAATGGGAGCGCAACAGTGACTTTATTACCAGAAAACAACTCTTGCTCATAGGAACAAAAACTGCATGTGATTCAACTCCATTTAGGACTGGGAAATAAACGCTAGCTCGCCTTACAAGAAACACACTCTGCTTTTGAGAAAAGAGCACTCTTCTACTCTACTGTGTTTCCTATGGGGTCCGAACATTGTGCTTGCTCAGAACAAAAGAACTGTGCTTCCTACAAACACGGGCCATATCTAGTTCAACTCTGCTTAGGAAACTGACGAGAACAGTAGCTTCTCTTCAGTCCAATACACTGTACTTGCTGGGAACAGATGCGAGGGCTATTTGCACTGTGTATGGCATTGGGAGCGCAATAGTGACTTTCCTTACCAGAAAACAACTCTTGCTCATAGGACCAGAAACTGCATATGATTCAGCTCCATTTAGGACGGGAAAAAAATGCTAGCTCGCCTTACAAGAAACACACTCTGCTTTTGAAAAAAGAGCACTCTTCTACACTACTGTGTTTCCTATGGGGTCTGAACAGTGAGCTTGCTCAGAACAAAAGAACTGTGCTTCCTACACACACGGGCCATATCTAGTTCAACACTGCTAAGGAAACTGACAAGAACGGTAGCTCCTCTTCAGTCTAATACACTGTACTAGCTGGGAACAGACACGAGTGCTATTTGCCCTGTGTATGGCAATAGGAGCACAAGAGTGACTCTTCTTATCAGAAAACAACTCTTACTCATAGGACAAGAAACTGCATGGGTTTCAACTCCATTTCTGACTGAAAAACAAACACTAGCTCGCCTTACAAGAAACACACTCTGCTTTTGAGAAAAGAGCACTCTTCTAATCTACTGTGTTTCCTATGGGGTCCGAATAGTGAGCTTGCTCAGAACAAAAGAACTGTGCTTCCTACACACAGCGGCCATATCTAGTTCAACTCTGCTTAGGAAACTGAGAAGAACAGTAGCTCCGCTTCAGTCCAATACACTGTACTTGCTGGGAACAGACGCGAGTGCTATTTGCACTGTGTATGGCAGTGGGAGTGCAATAGTGACTTTCCTTACCAGAAAACAACTCTTGCTCCAAGTACCAAAAACAGGATGTGATTCAACTCCATTTAGGACTGGGAAACAAACGCTAGTTGCCTTACAAGAAACACACTCTGCTTTTGAGAAAAGAGCACTCTTCTACTCTACTGTGTTTCCTATGGGGTCCGAAGAGTGAGCTTGCTCAGAACAAAAGAACTGTGCTTCCTACACACACGGGCCATATGTAGTTCAACTCTGCTTAGGAAACTGACAAGAACGGTTAGCTCCTCTTCAGTCCAATACACTGTACTAGCAGGGAACAGACGCGAGTGCTATTTGCACTGTGTATGGCAATAGGAGCGCAATAGTGACTCTTCTTATCAGAAAACACCTCTTGCTCATAGGACCAGAAACTGCATGGGATTCAACTCCATTTCAGACTGGGAAAAAACACTAGCTCGCCTTACAAGAATCACACTCTGCTTTTGAGAAAAGAGCACTCTTCTACTCCACTGTGTTTCCTATGGGGTCCGAACAGTGAGCTTGCTCAGAACAAAAGAACTGTGCTTCCTACACACAGGGGCCATAACTAGTTCAACTCTGCTTAGGAAACTGACCAGAACAGTAGCTCATCTTCAGAACAATACACTGTACTTGCTGCGAACAGATGCGAGTGCTATTTGCCCTGTGTATGACAATGGGAGCGCAATAGTGACTCTTCTTACCAGAAAACAACCATTGCTCGTAGGACCAGAAACTGCATGTGAAACAACTCCATTTAGAACTGGGAAACAAATGCTAGCTCGCCTTACAAGAAACACACTCTGCTTTTGAGAAAAGAGCACTCTTCTACTCTAATGTGTTTCCTATAGGTCCAGAACAGTGAGCGTGTTCAGAACAAAAGAACTGTGCTTCCTACACACACCGACTATATCTAGTTCAACTCTGCTTAGGAAACTGACAAGAACAGTAGATCCTCTTCAGTCCAATACACTGTACATGCTGGGAACAGACACCAGAGTTATTTGCCCTGTGTATGACAATGGGAGCGCAATAGTGACTCTTCTTACCAGAAAACAACCCTTGCTCGTAGGACCAGAAACTGCATGTGATTTAACTCCATTTAGGACTGGGAAACAAACGCTAGCTCGCCTTACAAGAAACACACTCTGCTTTTGAGAAAAGAGCACTCTTCTACTCTAATGTGTTTCCTATAGGTCCAGAACAGTGAGCTTGTTCAGAACAAAAGAACTGTGCTTCCTACACACACCGACTATATCTAGTTCAACTCTGCTTAGGAAACTGACAAGAACAGTAGCTCCTTTCAGTCCAATACACTGTACTTGCTGGGAACAGACGTGAGTGCTATTTGCACTGTGTATGGCAATGGGAGAACAATAGTGACTTTCCTTACCAGAAAACACCTCTTACTCATAGGACCAAAAACTGCATGTGATTCAACTCCATTTAAGACTGGGAAACAAACCCTAGCTCGCCTTACAAGAAACACACTTTGCTTTTGAGGAAAGATCACTCTTCTACTCTACTGTGTTTCCTATAGGGCCAGAACAGTGAGCTTGCTCAGAACAAAAGAAATGTGCTTCCTACACACACGGCAATATCTAGTTCAATTTTGCTTAGGAAACTGACAAGAACAGTAGATCCTCTTCAGTCCAATACACTGTACATGCTGGGAACAGACGCCAGTGCTATTTGCCTTGTGTATGACAATGGGAGCACAATAGTGACTTTCCTTACCAGAAAACAACTTTAGCTCGTAGGACCAGAAACTGCATGTGATTCAACTCCATTTAGGACAGGAAACAAACGCTAGCTCGCCTTACAAGAAACACACTCTGCTTTTGAGAAAAGAGCACTCTTCTACTCTACTGTATTTCCTATGGGGTCCGAATAGTGAGCTTGCTCAGGACAAAAGAACTGTGCTTCCTACACACAGGGGCCATATGTAGTTCAACTCTGCTTAGAAAACTGACAAGAACAGTATCTACGCTTCAGTCCAATACACTGTACTTGCTGGGAACAGACGCTAGTGCTATTTGCACTGTGTATGTAAATGGGAGCGCAATAGTGACTTTCCTTACCAGAAAACAACTCTTGGTCGTAGGACTAAAAACTGCATGTGATTCAACTCCATTTAGGACAGGGAAACAAACGCTATCTCGCCTTACAAAAAACACACTCTGCTTTTGAGAAAAGAGCACTCTTCTACTCTACTGAGTTTGCTAGGGGGTCTGAACAGTGAGCTTGCTCAGAACAAAAGAACTGTGCTTCCTACACACGGGCCATATCTAGTTCATCTCTGCTTAGGAAACTGACAAGAACAGTAGCTCCTCTGCAGTCCAATACACTGTACTTGCTGGGAACAGACGCGAGTGCTATTTGCACTGTGTATGGAAATGAGAGCACAATAGTGACTTTCCTTACCAGAAAACACCTCTTGCTCGTAGGACCAGAAACTGCATGGGATTCAACTACATTTCTGACAGGGAAACAAACACTA
Organism: Peromyscus eremicus; assembly: GCF_949786415.1. NCBI lineage: Eukaryota > Metazoa > Chordata > Mammalia > Rodentia > Cricetidae > Peromyscus > Peromyscus eremicus. Next base: position 171,162 of record NW_026734442.1, on the reverse strand, counting down.
GCTCGCCTTACAAGAAACACACTCTGCTTTTGAGAAAAGAGCACTCTTCTACTCTACTGTGTTTCTTATGGGGTCCGAACAGTGAGCTTGCTCAGAACAAAAGAACTGTGCTTCCTACACACACGGGCCATATCTAGTTCAACTCTGCTTATGAAACTGACAAGAACAGTAGCTATGCTTCAGTCCAATACACTGTACTTGCTGGAAACAGACGCGAGTGCTATTTGCACTGTGTATGGAAATGGGAGCTCAATAGTGACATTCCTTACCAGAAAATACCTCTTGCTCGTAGGACCAGAAACTGCATGTGATTCAATTCCATTTAGGACTGGGAAACAAATGCTAGCTCGCCTTACAAGAAACACACTCTGCTTTTGAGAAAAGAGCACTCTTCTACTCTAGTGTGTTTCCTATTGGGCCAGAACAATGAACTTGCTCAGAACAAAAGAACTGTGCTTCCTATACACGTGGGCCATATCTAGTTCAACTCTGCTTAGGAAACTGACAAAAACAGTAGCTCCGCTTCAGTCCAATACACTGTACTTGCTGGGAGCAGACGCGAGTGCTATTTGCACAGAGTATGGAAATGGGAGCGCAATAGTGACTTTCCTTACCAGAAAACAACTCTTGCTCGTAGGACCAAAAACTGCATGTGATTCAACTCCGTTTAGGACTGGGAAACAAATGCTAGCTCGCCTTACAAGAAACAAACTCTGCTTTTGAGAAAATAGCACTCTTCTACTCTACTGTGTTTCCTATAGGGCCAGAACAGTGAGCTTGCTCAGATCAAAAGAACTGTGCTTCATACAAATACTGCCATATATAGTTCAATTCTGCTTAGAAAACTGAAAAGAACAGTAGCTCCTGTTCAGTCCAATACACTGTACATGCTGGGAACAGATGCCAGTGCTATTTGCCCTGTGTATGACAATGGGAGCGCAATAGTGACTTTTCTTTCCAGAAAACAAATCTTCCTCGTAGGACCAGAAACTGCATGTGATTCAACTCCATTTAGGACTGGGAAACAAACGCTAGCTCGCCTAACAAGAAACACACTCTGCTTTTGAGAAAAGAGCACTCTTCTACTCGACTGTGTATCCTATGGGGTCCGAACAGTGAGCTTGCTCAGAACAAAAGAACTGTGCTTCCTACACACAGGAGCCATATCTAGTTCAACTCTGCTTAGGAAACTGACAAGAACAGTAGCTCCACTTCAGTCCAATACACTGTACTTGCTGGGAACAGATGCGAGTGCTATTTACACGGTGCATGGCAATGGGAGCGCAACAGTTACTTTATTACCAGAAAACAACTCTTGCTCATAGGAACAAAAACTGCATGTGATTCAACTCCATTTAGGACTGGGAAATAAACGCTAGCTCGCCTTACAAGAAACACACTCTGCTTTTGAGAAAAGAGCACTCTTCTACTCTACTGTGTTTCCTATGGGGTCCGAACATTGTGCTTGCTCAGAACAAAAGAACTGTGCTTCCTACACACACGGGCCATATCTAGTTCAACTCTGCTTAGGAAACTGACGAGAACAGTAGCTTCTCTTCAGTCCAATACACTGTACTTGCTGGGAACAGATGCGAGGGCTATTTGCACTGTGTATGGCATTGGGAGCACAATAGTGACTTTCCTTACCAGAAAACAACTCTTGCTCATAGGACCAGAAACTGCATATGATTCAGCTCCATTTAGGACGGGAAAAAAATGCTAGCTCGCCTTACAAGAAACACACTCTGCTTTTGAAAAAAGAGCACTCTTCTACACTACTGTGTTTCCTATGGGGTCCGAACAGTGAGCTTGCTCAGAACAAAAGAACTGTGCTTCCTACACACACGGGCCATATCTAGTTCAACACTGCTAAGGAAACTGACAAGAACGGTAGCTCCTCTTCAGTCTAATACACTGTACTAGCTGGGAACAGACGCGAGTGCTATTTGCCCTGTGTATGGCAATAGGAGCACAATAGTGACTCTTCTTATCAGAAAACAACTCTTACTCATAGGACAAGAAACTGCATGGGTTTCAACTCCATTTCTGACTGAAAAACAAACACTAGCTCGCCTTACAAGAAACACACTCTGCTTTTAAGAAAAGAGCACTCTTCTAATCTACTGTGTTTCCTATGGGGTCCGAATAGTGAGCTTGCTCAGAACAAAAGAACTGTGCTTCCTACACACAGCGGCCATATCTAGTTCAACTCTGCTTAGGAAACTGAGAAGAACAGTAGCTCTGCTTCAGTCCAATACACTGTACTTGCTGGGAACAGACGCGAGTGCTATTTGCACTGTGTATGGCAGTGGGAGTGCAATAGTGACTTTCCTTACCAGAAAACAACTCTTGCTCCAAGAACCAAAAACAGGATGTGATTCAACTCCATTTAGGACTGGGAAACAAACGCTAGTTGCCTTACAAGAAACACACTCTGCTTTTGAGAAAAGAGCACTCTTCTACTCTACTGTGTTTCCTATGGGGTCCGAAGAGTGAGCTTGCTCAGAACAAAAGAACTGTGCTTCCTACACACACGGGCCATATGTAGTTCAACTCTGCTTAGGAAACTGACAAGAACGGTAGCTCCTCTTCAGTCCAATACACTGTACTAGCAGGGAACAGACGCGAGTGCTATTTGCACTGTGTATGGCAATAGGAGCGCAATAGTGACTCTTCTTATCAGAAAACACCTCTTGCTCATAGGACCAGAAAATGCATGGGATTCAACTCCATTTCTGACTGGGAAACAAACACTAGCTCGCCTTACAAAAAACACACTCTGCTTTTGAGAAAAGAACACTCTTCTACTCTACTGTGTTTCCTATGTTGTCCGAACAGTGAGCTTGCTCAGAACAAAAGAACTGTGCTTCCTACACACACGGGCTATATCTAGTTCAACTCTGCTTAGGAAACTGACAAGAACAGTAGCTCCGCTTCAGTCCAATACACTGTACTTGCTGGGAACAGATGCGAGTGCTATTTGCACTGTGTTTGGCAATGGGAGCGCAATAGTGACTTTATTACCAGAAAACAACTCTTGCTCGTAGGACCAAAAACTGGATGTGATTCAACTCCATTTAGGACTGGGAAACAAACGCTAGCTTGCCTTACAAGAAACACACTCTGCTTTTGAGAACAGAGCTGTCTTCTACTCTACTGTGTTTCCTATGGGGTCCGAAGAGTGATCTTGCTCAGAACAAAAGAACTGTGCTTCCTACACACACGGGCCATATCTAGTTCAACTCTGCTTGGGAAACTGACAAGAACGGTAGCACCTCTTCAGTCCAATACACTGTACTAGCTGGGAACAGACGTGAGTGCTATTTGCCCTGTGTATGGCAATAGGAGCACAATAGTGACTCTTCTTATCAGAAAACAACTCTTAGTCATAGGACAAGAAACTGCATGGGATTCAACTCCATTTCTGACTGGGAAACAAACACTAGCTTGCCTTACAAGAAAGACTCTCTGATTTTGAGAAAAGAGCACTCTTCTATTCTACTGTGTTTCCTATGGGGTCCAAATAGTGAGCTTGGTCAGAACAAAAGAACAGTGCTTCCTACACACATTGGCCATATCTAGTTCAACTCTGCTTAGGAAACTGACAAGAACAGTAACTCCTGTTCAGTCCAATACACTGTACTTGCTGGGAACAGACGCCAGTGCTGTTTGCACTGTGTATGGCAATAGGAGCACAATAGTGACTCTTCTTATCAGAAAACAACTCTTGCTCACAGGACCAGAAACTGCATGGGATTCAACTCCATTTCTGACTGGGAAACAAACACTAGCTCGCCTTACAAGAAAGACACTCTGATTTTGAGAAAAGAGCACTCTTCTACTCTACTGTGTTTCCTAGGGGGTCCGAATAGTGAGCTTGCTCAGAACAAAAGAATTGTGCTTCCTACACACACGGGCCATATCTAGTTCAACTCTGCTTAGGAAACTGACAAGAACAGTAGCTCCGCTTCAGTCCAATACACTGTACTTGCTGGGAACAGATGCGAGTCTATTTGCACTGTGTATGGCAATGGGAGCGCAATAGTGACTTTATTACCAGAAAACAACTCTTGCTCGTAGTACCAAAAACTGGATGTGATTCAACTCCATTTAGGACTGGGAAACAAAGGCTAGCTCGCCTTAAAAGAAACACACTCTGCTTTTGAGAAAAGAGCACTCTTCTACTCTACTGTGTTTCCTATGGGGTCCGAACAGTGAGCTTGCTCAGAACAAAAGAACTGTGCTTCCTACACACACGGGCCATATCTATTTCAACTCTGCTTAGGAAACTGACAAGAACGGTAGCTCCTCTTCAGTCCAATACACTGTACTAGCTGGGAACAGACTCGAGTGCTATTTGCCCTGTGTATGGCAATAGGAGCACAATAGTGACTCTTCTTATCAGAAAACAACTCTTACTCATAGGACAAGAAACTGCATGGGATTCAACTCCATTTCTGACTGGGAAACAAACACAAGCTCGCCTTACAAGAAACACACTCTGCTTTTGAGAAAAGAGCACTCTTCTAATCTACTGTGTTTCCTATGGGGTCCGAATAGTGAGCTTGCTCAGAACAAAAGAACTGTGCTTCCTACACACAGGGGCCATATCTAGTTCAACTCTGTTTTGGAAACTGAGAAGAACAGTAGCTCCGCTTCAGTCCAATACACTGTACTTGCTGGGAAGAGATGCGAGTGCTATTTACACTGTGTATGGCAATGGAAGCGCAACAGTGACTTTATTACCAAAAAACAACTCTTGCTCGTAAAACCAAAAACTGCATGTGATTCAACTCCATTTAGGACTGGGAAACAAACGCTTGCTCGCCTTACAAGAAACACACTCTGCTTTTGAGAAAAGAGCAGTCTTCTACTCTACTGTGTTTCCTATGGGGTCCGAACATTGAGCTTGCTCAGAACAAAAGAACTGTGCTTCTTACACACACGGGCCATATCTAGTTCAACTCTGCTTAGGAAACTGACAAGAACAGTAGCTCCTCTTCAGTCCAATACACTGTACTTGCTGGGAACAGACGCGAGTGCTATTGGCACTGTGTAATGCAATGGGAGCGCAATAGTGACTTTCCTTACCAGAAAACAACTCTTGCTCGTAGGACCAGAAACTGCTTGTGATACAGCTCCATTTAGGACTGGGAAACAAATGCTAGCTTGCCTTACAAGAAACACACTCTGCTTTTGAGAAAAGAGCACTCTTCTACTCTACTGTGTTTCCTATGGGGTCCGAAGAGTGAGCTTGCTCAGAACAAAAGAACTGTGCTTCCTACACACACGGGCCATATGTAGTTCAACTCTGCTTAGGAAACTGACAAGAACGGTAGCTCCTCTTCAGTCCAATACACTGTACTAGCAGGGAACAGACGCGAGTGCTATTTGCACTGTGTATGGCAATAGGAGCGCAATAGTGACTCTTCTTATCAGAAAACACCTCTTGCTCATAGGACCAGAAAATGCATGGGATTCAACTCCATTTCTGACTGGGAAACAAACACTAGCTCGCCTTACAAAAAACACACTCTGCTTTTGAGAAAAGAACACTCTTCTACTCTACTGTGTTTCCTATGTTGTCCGAACAGTGAGCTTGCTCAGAACAAAAGAACTGTGCTTCCTACACACACGGGCTATATCTAGTTCAACTCTGCTTAGGAAACTGACAAGAACAGTAGCTCCGCTTCAGTCCAATACACTGTACTTGCTGGGAACAGATGCGAGTGCTATTTGCACTGTGTTTGGCAATGGGAGCGCAATAGTGACTTTATTACCAGAAAACAACTCTTGCTCGTAGGACCAAAAACTGGATGTGATTCAACTCCATTTAGGACTGGGAAACAAACGCTAGCTTGCCTTACAAGAAACACACTCTGCTTTTGAGAACAGAGCTGTCTTCTACTCTACTGTGTTTCCTATGGGGTCCGAAGAGTGATCTTGCTCAGAACAAAAGAACTGTGCTTCCTACACACACGGGCCATATCTAGTTCAACTCTGCTTGGGAAACTGACAAGAACGGTAGCACCTCTTCAGTCCAATACACTGTACTAGCTGGGAACAGACGTGAGTGCTATTTGCCCTGTGTATGGCAATAGGAGCACAATAGTGACTCTTCTTATCAGAAAACAACTCTTAGTCATAGGACAAGAAACTGCATGGGATTCAACTCCATTTCTGACTGGGAAACAAACACTAGCTTGCCTTACAAGAAAGACTCTCTGATTTTGAGAAAAGAGCACTCTTCTATTCTACTGTGTTTCCTATGGGGTCCAAATAGTGAGCTTGGTCAGAACAAAAGAACAGTGCTTCCTACACACATTGGCCATATCTAGTTCAACTCTGCTTAGGAAACTGACAAGAACAGTAACTCCTGTTCAGTCCAATACACTGTACTTGCTGGGAACAGACGCCAGTGCTGTTTGCACTGTGTATGGCAATGGGAGCACAATAGTGACTCTTCTTATCAGAAAACAACTCTTGCTCACAGGACCAGAAACTGCATGGGATTCAACTCCATTTCTGACTGGGAAACAAACACTAGCTCGCCTTACAAGAAAGACACTCTGATTTTGAGAAAAGAGCACTCTTCTACTCTACTGTGTTTCCTAGGGGGTCCGAATAGTGAGCTTGCTCAGAACAAAAGAATTGTGCTTCCTACACACACGGGCTATATCTAGTTCAACTCTGCTTAGGAAACTGACAAGAACAGTAGCTCCGCTTCAGTCCAATACACTGTACTTGCTGGGAACAGATGCGAGTCTATTTGCACTGTGTATGGCAATGGGAGCGCAATAGTGACTTTATTACCAGAAAACAACTCTTAGTCATAGGACAAGAAACTGCATGGGATTCAACTCCATTTCTGACTGGGAAACAAACACTAGCTTGCCTTACAAGAAAGACTCTCTGATTTTGAGAAAAGAGCACTCTTCTATTCTACTGTGTTTCCTATGGGGTCCAAATAGTGAGCTTGGTCAGAACAAAAGAACTGTGCTTCCTACACACACGGGCCATATCTAGTTCAACTCTGCTTAGGAAACTGACAAGAACGGTAGCTCCTCTTCAGTCCAATACACTGTACTTGCTGGGAACAGACTCGAGTGCTGTTTGCACTGTGTATGGCAATAGGAGCACAATAGTGACTCTTCTTATCAGAAAACAACTCTTGCTCACAGGACCAGAAACTGCATGGGATTCAACTCCATTTCTGACTGGGAAACAAACACTAGCTCGCCTTACAAGAAAGACACTCTGATTTTGAGAAAAGAGCACTCTTCTACTCTACTGTGTTTCCTAGGGGGTCCGAATAGTGAGCTTGCTCAGAACAAAAGAATTGTGCTTCCTACACACACGGGCTATATCTAGTTCAACTCTGCTTAGGAAACTGACAAGAACAGTAGCTCCGCTTCAGTCCAATACACTGTACTTGCTGGGAACAGATGCGAGTCTATTTGCACTGTGTATGGCAATGGGAGCGCAATAGTGACTTTATTACCAGAAAACAACTCTTGCTCGTAAAACCAAAAACTGGATGTGATTCAACTCCATTTAGGACTGGGAAACAAAGGCTAGCTCGCCTTAAAAGAAACACACTCTGCTTTTGAGAAAAGAGCACTCTTCTACTCTACTGTGTTTCCTATGGGGTCCGAAGAGTGAGCTTGCTCAGAACAAAAGAACTGTGCTTCCTACACACACGGGCCATATGTAGTTCAACTCTGCTTAGGAAACTGACAAGAACGGTAGCTCCTCTTCAGTCCAATACACTGTACTAGCAGGGAACAGACGCGAGTGCTATTTGCACTGTGTATGGCAATAGGAGCGCAATAGTGACTCTTCTTATCAGAAAACACCTCTTGCTCATAGGACCAGAAAATGCATGGGATTCAACTCCATTTCTGACTGGGAAACAAACACTAGCTCGCCTTACAAAAAACACACTCTGCTTTTGAGAAAAGAACACTCTTCTACTCTACTGTGTTTCCTATGTTGTCCGAACAGTGAGCTTGCTCAGAACAAAAGAACTGTGCTTCCTACACACACGGGCTATATCTAGTTCAACTCTGCTTAGGAAACTGACAAGAACAGTAGCTCCGCTTCAGTCCAATACACTGTACTTGCTGGGAACAGATGCGAGTGCTATTTGCACTGTGTTTGGCAATGGGAGCGCAATAGTGACTTTATTACCAGAAAACAACTCTTGCTCGTAGGACCAAAAACTGGATGTGATTCAACTCCATTTAGGACTGGGAAACAAACGCTAGCTTGCCTTACAAGAAACACACTCTGCTTTTGAGAACAGAGCTGTCTTCTACTCTACTGTGTTTCCTATGGGGTCCGAAGAGTGATCTTGCTCAGAACAAAAGAACTGTGCTTCCTACACACACGGGCCATATCTAGTTCAACTCTGCTTGGGAAACTGACAAGAACGGTAGCACCTCTTCAGTCCAATACACTGTACTAGCTGGGAACAGACGTGAGTGCTATTTGCCCTGTGTATGGCAATAGGAGCACAATAGTGACTCTTCTTATCAGAAAACAACTCTTAGTCATAGGACAAGAAACTGCATGGGATTCAACTCCATTTCTGACTGGGAAACAAACACTAGCTTGCCTTACAAGAAAGACTCTCTGATTTTGAGAAAAGAGCACTCTTCTATTCTACTGTGTTTCCTATGGGGTCCAAATAGTGAGCTTGGTCAGAACAAAAGAACAGTGCTTCCTACACACATTGGCCATATCTAGTTCAACTCTGCTTAGGAAACTGACAAGAACAGTAACTCCTGTTCAGTCCAATACACTGTACTTGCTGGGAACAGACGCCAGTGCTGTTTGCACTGTGTATGGCAATGGGAGCACAATAGTGACTCTTCTTATCAGAAAACAACTCTTGCTCACAGGACCAGAAACTGCATGGGATTCAACTCCATTTCTGACTGGGAAACAAACACTAGCTCGCCTTACAAGAAAGACACTCTGATTTTGAGAAAAGAGCACTCTTCTACTCTACTGTGTTTCCTAGGGGGTCCGAATAGTGAGCTTGCTCAGAACAAAAGAATTGTGCTTCCTACACACACGGGCTATATCTAGTTCAACTCTGCTTAGGAAACTGACAAGAACAGTAGCTCCGCTTCAGTCCAATACACTGTACTTGCTGGGAACAGATGCGAGTCTATTTGCACTGTGTATGGCAATGGGAGCGCAATAGTGACTTTATTACCAGAAAACAACTCTTAGTCATAGGACAAGAAACTGCATGGGATTCAACTCCATTTCTGACTGGGAAACAAACACTAGCTTGCCTTACAAGAAAGACTCTCTGATTTTGAGAAAAGAGCACTCTTCTATTCTACTGTGTTTCCTATGGGGTCCAAATAGTGAGCTTGGTCAGAACAAAAGAACTGTGCTTCCTACACACACGGGCCATATCTAGTTCAACTCTGCTTAGGAAACTGACAAGAACGGTAGCTCCTCTTCAGTCCAATACACTGTACTTGCTGGGAACAGACTCGAGTGCTGTTTGCACTGTGTATGGCAATAGGAGCACAATAGTGACTCTTCTTATCAGAAAACAACTCTTGCTCACAGGACCAGAAACTGCATGGGATTCAACTCCATTTCTGACTGGGAAACAAACACTAGCTCGCCTTACAAGAAAGACACTCTGATTTTGAGAAAAGAGCACTCTTCTACTCTACTGTGTTTCCTAGGGGGTCCGAATAGTGAGCTTGCTCAGAACAAAAGAATTGTGCTTCCTACACACACGGGCTATATCTAGTTCAACTCTGCTTAGGAAACTGACAAGAACAGTAGCTCCGCTTCAGTCCAATACACTGTACTTGCTGGGAACAGATGCGAGTCTATTTGCACTGTGTATGGCAATGGGAGCGCAATAGTGACTTTATTACCAGAAAACAACTCTTGCTCGTAAAACCAAAAACTGGATGTGATTCAACTCCATTTAGGACTGGGAAACAAAGGCTAGCTCGCCTTAAAAGAAACACACTCTGCTTTTGAGAAAAGAGCACTCTTCTACTCTACTGTGTTTCCTATGGGGTCCGAACAGTGAGCTTGCTCAGAACAAAAGAACTGTGCTTCTTACACACACGGGCCATATCTAGTTCAACTCTGCTTAGGAAACTGACAAGAACAGTAGCTCCTCTTCAGTCCAATACACTGTACTTGCTGGGAACAGACGCGAGTGCTATTGGCACTGTGTAATGCAATGGGAGCGCAATAGTGACTTTCCTTACCAGAAAACAACTCTTGCTAGTAGGACCAGAAACTGCTTGTGATACAGCTCCATTTAGGACTGGGAAACAAATGCTAGCTTGCCTTACAAGAAACACACTCTGCTTCTGAGAAAAGAGCACTCTTCTACTCTACTGTGTTTCCAATAGGGTCCGAACAGTGAGTTTGCTCAGAACAAAAGAACTGTGCTTCCTACACACACGGCCCATATGTAGTTCAACTCTGCTTAGGAAACTGACAAGAACAGTAGCTCCTTTTCAGTCCAATACACTGTACTTGCTGGGAACAGACTCGAGTGCAATTTGCACTCTGTATGACAATGGGAGCACAATAGTGACTCTTCTTACCAGAAAACAACTCTTGCTCGTAGAACTGGAAACTGTATGTGATTCAACTCCATTCAGGACTGGGAAACAAACGGTAGCTCTCCTTACAAGAAACACACTCTGCTTTTGAGAAAAGAGCACTCTTCTACTCTACTGTGCATCCTATGGGGTCGGAACAGTGAGCTTGCTCATAACAAAAGAACTGTGCTTCCTACACACAGGGGCCATATCTAGTTCAACTCTGCTTAGGAAAGTGACAAGAACAGCAGCTCCTCTTCAGTCCAATACACTGTACTTCCTGGGAACAGACGCGAGTGCTATTTGCACTGTGTACGGCAATGTGAGTGCAATAGTGACTTTCCTTAACAGAAAACAACTCTTGCTCCAAGTACCAAAAACAGGATGTGATTCAACTCCATTTAGGACAGGGAAACAAACGCTAGCTTGCCTTACAAGAAACACACTCTGCTTTTGAGAAAAGAGCACTCTTCTACTCTACTGTGTTTCCTATGGGGTCCGAAGAGTGAGCTTGCTCAGAACAAAAGAACTGTGCTTCCTACACACACGGGCCATATCTAGTTCAACTCTGCTTAGGAAACTGACAAGAACGGTAGCTCCTCTTCAGTCCAATACACTGTACTAGCTGGGAACAGACGAGAGTGCTATTTGCACTGTGTATGGCAATAGGAGTACAATAGTGACTCTTCTTATCAGAAAACACCTCTTGCTCATAGTACCAGAAACTGCATGGGATTCAACTCCATTTCTGACTGGGAAACAAACACTAGCTCGCCTTATAAGAAACACAATATGCTTTTCATAAAAGAGCACTCTTCTACTCTAATGTCTTTTCTATGGGGTCCGAACAGTGAGCTTGCTCAGAACAAAAGAACTGTGCTTCCTACACACACGGGCCATATCTAGTTCAACTCTGCTTAGGAAACTGACAAGAACAGTAGCTCCACTTCAGTCCAATACACTGTACTTGCTGGGAACAGACGCCAGTGCTATTTACCCTGTTTATGACAATGGGAGCGCAATAGTGACTCTTCTTAAAAGAAAACAACTCTTGCTCGTAGGACCAGAAACTGCATGGGTTTCAACTCCATTTCTGACTGGAAAAAAAACCACTAGCTCGCGTTACAAGAAACACACTCTCCTTTTGAGAAAAGAGCACTCTTCTAGTCTACTGTGTTTCCTATGGTGTCCGAACAGTGAGCTTGCTCAGAACAAAAGAACTGTGCTTCCTACACACATGGGCCATATCTAGTTCAACTCTGCTTAGGAAACTGACAAGAACAGTAGCTCCGCTTCAGTCCAATACACTGTACTTGCTGAGAACAGACGCGAGTGCTATTTGCACTGAGTATGGAAATGGGAGCGCAATAGTGACTCTTATTACCAGAAAACAACTCTTGCTTGTAGGACAAGAAACTGCATGTGATTCAACTCCATTTAGGACTGGGAAACAAACGCTAGCTCACGTAACAAGAAACACACTCTGCTTTTGAGAAAAGAGCACTCTTCTACTAGACAGTGTATCCTATGGGCCTTGAACAGTGAGCTTGCTCAGAACAAAAGAACTGGGCTTCCTACACACACGGGCCATATCTAATTCAACTCTGCATAGGAAACTGACAAGAACAGTAGCTCTGCTTCAGTCCAATACACTGTACTTGCTGGGAACAGATGCGAGTGCTATTTACACTGTGTATGGCAATGGGAGTGCAACAGTGACTTTATTACCAGAAAACAACTCTTGCTCGTAGGACCAGAAACTGCATGGGTTTCAACTCCATTTCTGACTGGAAAAAAAACCACTAGCTCGCGTTACAAGAAACACACTCTCCTTTTGAGAAAAGAGCACTCTTCTACTCTACTGTGTTTCCTATGGTGTCCGAACAGTGAGCTTGCTCAGAACAAAAGAACTGGGCTTCCTACACACACGGGCCATATCTAGTTCAACTCTGCATAGGAAACTGACAAGAACAGTAGCTCTGCTTCAGTCCAATACACTGTACTTGCTGGGAACAGATGCGAGTGCTATTTACACTGTGTATGGCAATGGGAGTGCAACAGTGACTTTATTACCAGAAAACAACTCTTGCTCGTAGGACCAAAAACTGCATGTGATTCAACTCCATTTAGGACTGGGAAACAAACGCTAGCTCGCCTTACAAGAAACACACTCTGCTATTGAGAAAAGAGCACTCTTCTACTCTACTGTATTTCCTATGGGGTCCGAACATTGAGCATGCTCAGAACAAAAGAACTGTGCTTCCTACACACAGGGGCCATATCTAGTTCAACTCTGCTTAGGAAACTGACAAGAACAGTAGCTCCTCTTCAGTCCAATACACTGTACTTGCTGGGAACAGACGCGAGTGCTATTTGCACTGTGTATGGAAATTGGAGCGCAATAGTCACTTTCCTTACCAGAAATCAACTCTTGCTCGTAGGACCAGAACCTGCATGTGATTCAGCTCCATTTAGGACTGGGAAACAAATGCTAGATCGCCTTACAAGAAACACACTCTGCTTTTGAGAAAAGAGTACTCTTCTACTCTACTGTGTTTCCTATGGGGTCCGAACAGTGAGCTTGCTCAGAACAAAAGAACTGTGCTTCCTACACACAGGGGCCATATCTAGTTCAACTCTGCTTAGGAAACTGACAAGAACAGTAGCTCCACTTCAGTCCAATACACTGTACTTGCTGGGAACAGATGCGAGTGCTATTTACACAGTGCATGGCAATGGGAGCGCAACAGTGACTTTATTACCAGAAAACAACTCTTGCTCATAGGAACAAAAACTGCATGTGATTCAACTCCATTTAGGACTGGGAAATAAACGCTAGCTCGCCTTACAAGAAACACACTCTGCTTTTGAGAAAAGAGCACTCTTCTACTCTACTGTGTTTCCTATGGGGTCCGAACATTGTGCTTGCTCAGAACAAAAGAACTGTGCTTCCTACAAACACGGGCCATATCTAGTTCAACTCTGCTTAGGAAACTGACGAGAACAGTAGCTTCTCTTCAGTCCAATACACTGTACTTGCTGGGAACAGATGCGAGGGCTATTTGCACTGTGTATGGCAATGGGAGCGCAATAGTGACTTTATTACCAGAAAACAACTCTTGCTCGTAGTACCAAAAACTGGATGTGATTCAACTCCATTTAGGACTGGGAAACAAAGGCTAGCTCGCCTTAAAAGAAACACACTCTGCTTTTGAGAAAAGAGCACTCTTCTACTCTACTGTGTTTCCTATGGGGTCCGAACAGTGAGCTTGCTCAGAACAAAAGAACTGTGCTTCCTACACACACGGGCCATATCTAGTTCAACTCTGCTTAGGAAACTGACAAGAACGGTAGCTCCTCTTCAGTCCAATACACTGTACTAGCTGGGAACAGACTCGAGTGCTATTTGCCCTGTGTATGGCAATAGGAGCACAATAGTGACTCTTCTTATCAGAAAACAACTCTTACTCATAGGACAAGAAACTGCATGGGATTCAACTCCATTTCTGACTGGGAAACAAACACAAGCTCGCCTTACAAGAAACACACTCTGCTTTTGAGAAAAGAGCACTCTTCTAATCTACTGTGTTTCCTATGGGGTCCGAATAGTGAGCTTGCTCAGAACAAAAGAACTGTGCTTCCTACACACAGGGGCCATATCTAGTTCAACTCTGTTTTGGAAACTGAGAAGAACAGTAGCTCCGCTTCAGTCCAATACACTGTACTTGCTGGGAAGAGATGCGAGTGCTATTTACACTGTGTATGGCAATGGAAGCGCAACAGTGACTTTATTACCAAAAAACAACTCTTGCTCGTAAAACCAAAAACTGCATGTGATTCAACTCCATTTAGGACTGGGAAACAAACGCTTGCTCGCCTTACAAGAAACACACTCTGCTTTTGAGAAAAGAGCAGTCTTCTACTCTACTGTGTTTCCTATGGGGTCCGAACATTGAGCTTGCTCAGAACAAAAGAACTGTGCTTCTTACACACACGGGCCATATCTAGTTCAACTCTGCTTAGGAAACTGACAAGAACAGTAGCTCCTCTTCAGTCCAATACACTGTACTTGCTGGGAACAGACGCGAGTGCTATTGGCACTGTGTAATGCAATGGGAGCGCAATAGTGACTTTCCTAACCAGAAAACAACTCTTGCTCGTAGGACCAGAAACTGCTTGTGATACAGCTCCATTTAGGACTGGGAAACAAATGCTAGCTCGCCTTACAAGAAACACACTCTGCTTCTGAGAAAAGAGCACTCTTCTACTCTACTGTGTTTCCTATGGGGTCCGAACAGTGAGTTTGCTCAGAACAAAAGAACTGTGCTTCCTACACACACGGCCCATATGTAGTTCAACTCTGCTTAGGAAACTGACAAGAACAGTAGCTCCTTTTCAGTCCAATACACTGTACTTGCTGGGAACAGACTCGAGTGCAATTTGCACTCTGTATGACAATGGGAGCACAATAGTGACTCTTCTTACCAGAAAACAACTCTTGCTCGTAGAACTGGAAACTGTATGTGATTCAACTCCATTCAGGACTGGGAAACAAACGGTAGCTCTCCTTACAAGAAACACACTCTGCTTTTGAGAAAAGAGCACTCTTCTACTCTACTGTGTATCCTATGGGGTCGGAACAGTGAGCTTGCTCATAACAAAAGAACTGTGCTTCCTACACACAGGGGCCATATCTAGTTCAACTCTGCTTAGGAAAGTGACAAGAACAGCAGCTCCTCTTCAGTCCAATACACTGTACTTCCTGGGAACAGACGCGAGTGCTATTTGCACTGTGTACGGCAATGGGAGTGCAATAGTGACTTTCCTTACCAGAAAACAACTCTTGCTCCAAGTACCAAAAACAGGATGTGATTCAACTCCATTTAGGACAGGGAAACAAACGCTAGCTTGCCTTACAAGAAACACACTCTGCTTTTGAGAAAAGAGCACTCTTCTACTCTACTGTGTTTCCTATGGGGTCCGAAGAGTGAGCTTGCTCAGAACAAAAGAACTGTGCTTCCTACACACACGGGCCATATCTAGTTCAACTCTGCTTAGGAAACTGACAAGAACGGTAGCTCCTCTTCAGTCCAATACACTGTACTAGCTGGGAACAGACGCGAGTGCTATTTGCACTGTGTATGGCAATAGGAGTACAATAGTGACTCTTCTTATCAGAAAACACCTCTTGCTCATAGTACCAGAAACTGCATGGGATTCAACTCCATTTCTGACTGGGAAACAAACACTAGCTCGCCTTATAAGAAACACACTATGCTTTTCATAAAAGAGCACTCTTCTACTCTAATGTCTTTTCTATGGGGTCCGAACAGTGAGCTTGCTCAGAACAAAAGAACTGTGCTTCCTACACACACGGGCCATATCTAGTTCAACTCTGCTTAGGAAACTGACAAGAACAGTAGCTCCACTTCAGTCCAATACACTGTACTTGCTGGGAACAGACGCCAGTGCTATTTACCCTGTTTATGACAATGGGAGCGCAATAGTGACTCTTCTTAAAAGAAAACAACTCTTGCTCGTAGGACCAGAAACTGCATGGGTTTCAACTCCATTTCTGACTGGAAAAAAAACCACTAGCTCGCGTTACAAGAAACACACTCTCCTTTTGAGAAAAGAGCACTCTTCTAGTCTACTGTGTTTCCTATGGTGTCCGAACAGTGAGCTTGCTCAGAACAAAAGAACTGTGCTTCCTACACACATGGGCCATATCTAGTTCAACTCTGCTTAGGAAACTGACAAGAACAGTAGCTCCGCTTCAGTCCAATACACTGTACTTGCTGAGAACAGACGCGAGTGCTATTTGCACTGAGTATGGAAATGGGAGCGCAATAGTGACTCTTATTACCAGAAAACAACTCTTGCTTGTAGGACAAGAAACTGCATGTGATTCAACTCCATTTAGGACTGGGAAACAAACGCTAGCTCACGTAACAAGAAACACACTCTGCTTTTGAGAAAAGAGCACTCTTCTACTAGACAGTGTATCCTATGGGCCTTGAACAGTGAGCTTGCTCAGAACAAAAGAACTGGGCTTCCTACACACACGGGCCATATCTAATTCAACTCTGCATAGGAAACTGACAAGAACAGTAGCTCTGCTTCAGTCCAATACACTGTACTTGCTGGGAACAGATGCGAGTGCTATTTACACTGTGTATGGCAATGGGAGTGCAACAGTGACTTTATTACCAGAAAACAACTCTTGCTCGTAGGACCAAAAACTGCATGTGATTCAACTCCATTTAGGACTGGGAAACAAACGCTAGCTCGCCTTACAAGAAACACACTCTGCTATTGAGAAAAGAGCACTCTTCTACTCTACTGTATTTCCTATGGGGTCCGAACATTGAGCTTGCTCAGAACAAAAGAACTGTGCTTCCTACACACAGGGGCCATATCTAGTTCAACTCTGCTTAGGAAACTGACAAGAACAGTAGCTCCTCTTCAGTCCAATACACTGTACTTGCTGGGAACAGACGCGAGTGCTATTTGCACTGTGTATGGAAATTGGAGCGCAATAGTCACTTTCCTTACCAGAAATCAACTCTTGCTCGTAGGACCAGAACCTGCATGTGATTCAGCTCCATTTAGGACTGGGAAACAAATGCTAGCTCGCCTTACAAGAAACACACTCTGCTTTTGAGAAAAGAGTACTCTTCTACTCTACTGTGTTTCCTTTGGGGTCTGAACAGTGAGCTTGCTCAGAACAAAAAAACTGTGCTTCCTACACACACGGACCATATGTAGTTCAACTCTGCTTAGGAAACTGACAAGAACAGTAGCTCCTATTCAGTCCAATACACTGTACTTGCTGGGAACAGTCGTGAGTGCTATTTGCGCTGTGTATGTAAATGGAGCGCAATAGTGACTTTCCTTACAAGAAAACACCTCTTGCTCGTAGGACCAGAAACTGCATGGGATTCAACTCCATTTCTGACTGGGAAACAAACACTAGCTCGCCTTACAAGAAACACACTCTGCTTTTGAGAAAAGAGCAGTCTTCTATTCTACTGTGTTTCCTATGGGGTCCGATTAGTGAGCTTGCTCAGAACAAAAGAACTGTGCTTCCTACACACAGGGGCCATATCTAGTTCAACTCTGCTTAGGAAACTGACAAGAACAGTAGCTCCGCTTCAGTCCAATACACTGTACTTGCTGGGAACAGACACGAGTGCTATTTGCACATTCATGTAAGTGGGAGCACAATAGTGACTTTCCTTACCAGAAAACAACTCTTGGTCATAGGACAAAAAACTGCATGTAATTCAACTCCATTTAGGACTGGGAAACAAACGCTATTTCGCCTTACAAAAAACACACTCTGCTTTTGAGAAAAGAGCACTCTTCTACTCTACTGAGTTTTCTAGCGGGTCTGAACAGTGAGCTTGCTCAGAACAAAAGAACTGTGCTTCCTACACACACGGGCCATATCTAGTTCATCTCTGCTTAGGAAACTGACAAGAACAGTAGCTCCGCTACAGTCCAATACACTGTACTTGCTGGGAACAGATGCGAGTGATATTTGCAATGTGTATGGCAATGGGAGCGCAATAGTGACTTTATTACCAGAAAACAACTCTTGCTCATAGGACCAGAAACTGCATGGGATTCAACTCCATTTCTGACTGGGAAACAAACACTAGCTCGCCTTATAAGAAACACACTCTGCTTTTGAGAAAAGAGCACTCTTCTACTCTAATGTCTTTTCTATGTGGTCCGAACTGTGAGCTTGCTCAGAACAAAAGAACTGTGCTTCCTACACACAGGGGCCATATCTAGTTCAACTCTGCTTAGGAAAGTGACAAGAACAGTAGCTCCACTTCAGTCCAATACACTGTACTTGCTGGGAACAGACGCCAGTGCTATTTGCCCTGTGTATGACAATGGGAGCGCAATACTGACTCTTCTTACCAGAAAACAACTCTTGCTCCTAGGACCAGAAACTGCATGGGATTCAACTCCATTTAGGACTGGAAAACAAACACTAGCTCGCGTTACAAGAAACACACTCTCCTTTTGAGAAAAGAGCACTCTTTTACTCTAATGTGTTTCCTATGGGGTCCGAATAGTGAGCTTGCTCAGAACAAAAGAACTGTGCTTCCTACACACAGGGGCCATATCTAGTTCAACTCTGCTTAGGAAACTGACAAGAACAGTAGCTCCTCTTCAGTCCAATACACTGTACTTGTTGGGAACAGACGCGAGTGCTATTTGCACTGAGTATGGAAATGGGAGCGCAAAAGTGACTTTCCTTACCAGAAAACAACTCTTGCTCGTAGGACCAGAAACTGCATGGGATTCAACTCCGTTTAGGACTGGGAAACAAATGCTAGCTCGCCTTACAAGAAACACACTCTGCTTTTGAGAAAAGAGCACTCTTCTACTCTACTGTGTTTCCTATAGTGCCAGAACAGTGAGCTTGCTCAGAACAAAGAACTGTGCTTCATACAAATACTGCCATATCTAGTTCAATTCTGCTTAGGAAACTGAAAAGAACAGTAGCTCCTGTTCAGTGCAATACACTGTACATTCTGGGAACAGACGCCAGTGCTATTTGCCCTGTGTATGACAATGGGAGCGCAATAGTGACTCTTATTACCAGAAAACAACTCTTGCTCGTAGGACAAGAAACTGCATGTGATTCAACTCCATTTAGGACTGGGAAACTAACGCTAGCTCGCGTAACAAGAAACACACTCTGCTTTTGAGAAAAGAGCACTCTTCTACTCGACTGTGTATCCTATGGAGTCCGAACAGTGAGCTTGCTCAGAACAAAAGAACTGGGCTTCCTACACACACGGGCCATATCTAGTTCAACTCTGCTTAGGAAAATGACAAGAACAGTATCTCTGCTTCAGTCCAATACACTGTACTTGCTGGGAACAGATGCGAGTGCTATTTACACTGTGTATGGCAATGGGAGTGCAACAGTGACTTTATTACCAGAAAACAACTCTTGCTCGTAGGAACAAAAACTGCATGTGATTCAACTCCATTTAGGACTGGGAAACAAACGCTAGCTCGCCTTACAAGAAACACACTCTGCTTTTGAGAAAAGAGCACTCTTCTACTCTACTGTGTTTCCTATAGGGCCAGAACAGTGAGCTTGCTCAGAACAAAAGAACTGTGCTCCCTACACACAAGAGCCATATCTAGTTCAACTCTGCTTAGGAAACTGACAAGAACAGTAGCTCCTCTTCAGTCCAATACACTGTACTTCCTGGGAACAGATGCGATTGCTATTTGCACTGTGTATGGAAATGGGAGCGCAATAGTGACTTTCCTTACCAGAAAACAACTCTTGCTCATAGGACCAAAAACTGCATGTGATTCAACTCCATTTAGGACTGGGAAACAAAAGCTAGCTCGCCTTTCAAGAAACACACTCTGCTTTTGAGAAAAGAGCACTCTTCTACTCTACTGTGTTTCCTATAGGGCCAGAACAGTGAGTTTGCTCAGAACAAAAGAACTGTTCTTCCTACAAAAAGGCTATATCTAGTACAATTCTGCTTAGGAAACTGACAAGAACAGTAGATCCTCTTCAGTCCAATACACTGTATATGCTGGGAACAGACGCCAGTGCTATTTGCCCTGTTTATGACAATGGGAGCGCAATAGTGACTCTTCTTACCAGAAAACAACTCTTGCTCGTAGGACAAGAAACTGCATGAGATTCAACTCCATTTAGGACTGGGAAACAAACGCTAGCTCTCCTTACAAGAAACACACTCTGCTTTTGAGAAAAGAGCACTCTTCTACTCTACTGTGTTTCCTATGGGGTCCGAACAGTGAGCTTGCTCAGAACAAAAGAACTGTGCTTACTACACACATGGGCCATATCTAGTTCAACTCTGCTTAGGAAACTGACAAGAACAGTAGCTCCTCTTCAGTCCAATACACTGTACTTGCTGGGAACAGATGCGAGTGCTATTTGCACTGTGTATGGCAATAGGAGCACAATAGTGACTCTTCTTATCAGAAAACAACTCTTACTCATAGGACAAGAAACTGCATGGGATTCAACTCCATTTCTGACTGGGAAACAAACACTAGCTCGCCTTACAAGAATCACACTCTGCTTTTGAGAAAAGAGCACTCTTCTACTCTACTGTGTTTCCTATGGGGTCCGAATAGTGAGCTTGCTCAGAACAAAAGAACTGTGCTTCCTACACACACGGGCCATATCTAGTTCAACTCTGCTTAGGAAACTGACAAAAACGGTAGCTCCTCTTCAGTCCAATACACTGTAATTGCTGGGAACAGACGCGAGTGCTATTTGCACTGTGTATAGAAATGGGAGCGCAATAGTGACTTTCCTTACCAGAAAACAAATCTTGGTCGGAGGACCAAAAACTGCATGTGATTCAACTCAACTTAGGACTGGGAAACAAATGCTAGCTCGCCTTACAAGAAACACACTCTGCTTTTGAGAAAAGAGCACTCTTCTACTCTAGTGTGTTTCCTATTGGGCCAAACAGTGAATTTGCTCAGAACAAAAGAACTGTGCTTCCTATACACGTGGGCCATATCTAGTTCAACTCTGCTTAGGAAACTGACAAGAACAGTAGCTCCGCTTCAGTCCAATACACTGTACTTGCTGGGAGCAGACGCGAGTGCTATTTGCACTGAGTATGGAAATGGGAGCGCAATAGTGACTTTCCTTTCCAGAAAACAACTCTTGCTCGTAGGACCAGAAACTGCATGTGATTCAACTCCATTTAGGACTGGGAAACAAACGCTAGCTCGCCTAACAAGAAACACACTCTGCTTTTGAGAAAAGAGCACTCTTCTACTCGACTGTGTATCCTATGGGGTCCGAACAGTGAGCTTCCTCAGAACAAAAGAACTGTGCTTCCTACACACAGGGGCCATATCTAGTTCACCTCTGCTTAAGAAACTGACAAGAACAGTAGCTCCGCTTCAGTCCAATACATTGTACTTGCTGGGAACAGATGCGAGTGCTATTTACACGGTGCACAGCAATGGGAGCGCAACAGTGACTTTATTACCAGAAAACAACTCTTGCTCGTAGGAACAAAAACTGCATGTGATTCAACTCCATTTAGGACTGGGAAACAAACGCTAGCTCGCCTTACAAGAAACACACTCTGCTTTTGAGAAAAGAGCACTCTTCTACTCTACTGTGTTTCCTTTGGGGTCCTAACAGTGAGCTTGCTCAGAACAAAAGAACTGTGCTTCCTACACACACGGACCATATGTCGTTCAACTCTGCTTAGGAAACTGACAAGAACAGTAGCTCCTATTCAGTCCAATACACTGTACTTGCTGGGAACAGACGCGAGTACTCTTTGCACTGTGTATGTAAATGGGAGCGCAATAGTGACTTTCCTTACCAGAAAACACCTCTTGCTCGTAGGACCAGAAACTGCATGGGATTCAACTCCATTTCTGACTGGGAAACAAACACTAGCTTACCTTACATGAAACACACTCTGCTTTTGAGAAAAGAGCACTCTTCTACTCTACGGTGTTTCCTATAGGGCCAGAACAGTGAGCTTGCTCAGAACAAAAGAATTGTGCTTCATACAAATACTGCCATATCTAGTTCAATTCTGCTTAGGAAACTGACAAGAACAGTAGCTCCTGTTCAGTCCAATACACTGTACATGCTGGGAACAGATGCCAGATCTATTTGCCCTGTGTATGACAATGGGAGCGCAATAGTGACTCTTCCTACCAGAAAACAACTCTTGCTCATAGGACAAGAATCTGCATGTGATTCAACTCCATTTAGGACTGGGAAACAAACGCTAGCTCGCCTTAAAAGAAACACACTCTGCTTTTGAGAAAAGAGCACTCTTCTACTCTACTGTGTTTCCTATGGGGTCCGAACAGTGAGCTTGCTCAGAACAAAAGAACTGTGCTTCCTACACACACGGGCCATATCTAGTTCAACTCTGCTTAGGAAACTGACAAGAACGGTAGCTCCTCTTCAGTCCAATACACTGTACTAGCTGGGAACAGACGCGAGTGCTATTTGCCCTGTGTATGGCAATAGGAGCACAATAGTGACTCTTCTTATGAGAAAACAACTCTTACTCATAGGACAAGAAACTGCCTGGGATTCAACTCCATTTCTGACTGGTAAACAAACACTACCTCGCCTTACAAGAAACCCGCTCTGCTTTTGAGAAAAGAGCACTCTTCTACTCTACTGTGTTTCCTATGGGGTCCGAAGAGTGAGCTTGCTCAGAACAAAAGAACTGTGCTTCCTACACACAGGGGCCATAACTAGTTCAACTCTGCTTTGGAAACTGACAAGAACAGTAGCTCCGCTTCAGTCCAATACACTGTACTTGCTGGGAACAGATGCGAGTGCTATTTACACTGTATATGGCAATTGGAGCGCAACAGTGACTTTATTACCAGAAAACAACTCTTGCTCGTAGGACCAAAAACTGCATGTGATTCAACTCCATTTAGGACTGGGAAACAAACGCTAGCTCGCCTTACAAGAAACACACTCTGCTTTTGAGAAAAGAGCACTCTTCTACTCTACTGTGTTTCCTATGGGGTCCGAACATTGAGCTTGCTCAGAACAAAAGAACTGTGCTTCCTACACACAGGGGCCATATCTAGTTTAACTCTGCTTAGGAAACTGACAAGAACAGTAGCTCCTCTTCAGTCCAATACACTGTACTTGCTGGGAACAGACGCGAGTGCTATTGGCACTGTGTATGGCAATGGGAGTGCAATAGTGACTTTCCTTACCAGAAAACAAATCTTGCTCATAATACCAGAAACTGCATGTGATTCAGCTCCATTTAGGACTGGGAAACAAATGCTAGCTCGCCTTACAAGAAACACACTCTGCTTTTGAGTAAAGAGCACTCTTCTACTCTACTGTGTTTCCTTTGGGGTCTGAACAGTGAGCTGGCTCAGAACAAAAGAACTGTGCTTCCTACACACACGGACCATATGTAGTTCAACTCTGCTTAGGAAACTGACAAGAACAGTAGCTCCGCTTCAGTCCAATACACTGTACTTGCTGGGAACAGACGCGAGTGCTCTTTGCACTGTGTATGTAAATGGGAGCACAATAGTGACTTTCCTTACCAGAAAACACCTCTTGCTCTTAGGACCAGAAACTGCATGGGATTCAACTCCATTTCTGACTGGGAAACAAACACTAGCTCGCCTTACAAGAAACACACTCTGCTTTTGAGAAAAGAGCACACTTCTACTCTACTGTGTTTTCTATAGGGCCAGAAAAGTGAGCTGGCTCAGAACAAAAGAACTGTGCTCCCTACACACAGGGGCCATATCTAGTTCAACTCTGCTTAGGAAACTGACAAGAACAGTAGCTCCTCTTCAGTCCAATACACTGTACTTCCTGGGAACAGATGCGATTGCTATTTGCACTGTGTATGGAAATGGGAGCGCAATAGTGACTTTCCTTACCAGAAAACAACTCTTGCTCATAGGACAAGAAACTGCATGGGATTCAACTCCATTTAGGACTGGGAAACAAAAGCTAGCTCGCCTTACAAGAAACACACTCTGCTTTTGAGAAAAGAGCACTCTTCTACTCTACTGTGTTTCCTATAGGGCCAGAACAGTGAGTTTGCTCAGAACAAAAGAACTGTGCTTCCTACAAAAAGGCTATATCTAGTACAATTCTGCTTAGGAAACTGACAAGAACAGTAGATCCTCTTCAGTCCAATACACTGTATATGCTTGGAACAGACGCCAGTGCTATTTGCCCTGTTTATTACAATGGGAGCGCAATAGTGACTCTTCTTACCAGAAAACAACTCTTGCTCGTAGGACAAGGAACTACATGAGATTCAACTCCATTTAGGACTGGGATACAAACGCTAGCTCTCCTTACAAGAAACACACTCTGCTTTTGAGAAAAGAGCACTCTTCTACTCTACTGCGTTTCCTAGGGGGTCTGAACAGTGAGCTTGCTCAGAACAAAAGAACTGTGCTTCCTACACACACGGGCCATATTTAGTTCAAATCTGCTTAGGAAACTGACAAGAACAGTAGCTCCTCTTCAGTCCAATACACTGTACTTGCTCGGAACAGATGCGAGTGCTATTTGCACTGTGTATGGCAATGGGAGCGCAATAGTGACTTTATTACCAGAAAACAACTCTTGCTCGTAGGACCAAAAACTGCATGTGATTCACTCCATTTAGGACTGGGAAACGAACGCTAGCTCGCCTTACATGAAACACACTCTGCTTTTGAGAAAAGAGCACTCTTCTACTGTACTGTGTTTGTTATAGGGCCAGAAGAGTGAGCTTGCTCAGAACAAAAGAACTGTGCTTCCTACAAATACTGCCATATCTAGTTCAATTCCGCTTAGGAAACTGAAAAGAACAGTAGCTTCTGTTCAGTCCAATACACTGTACATGCTGGGAACAGACGCCAGTGCTATTTGCCCTGTGTATGACAATAGGAGCACAATAGTGACTCTTCTTATCATAAAACAACTCTTACTCATAGGACAAGAAACTGCATGGGATTCAACTCCATTTCTGACTGGGAAACAAACACTAGCTCGCCTTACAAGAAACACACTCTGCTTTTGAGAAAAGAGCACTCTTCTACTCTACTGTGTTTCCTATGGGGTCCAAACAGTGAGCTTGCTCAGAACAAAAGAACTGTGCTTCCTACACACACGGGCCATATCTAGTTCAACTCTGCTTAGGAAACTGACAAGAACAGTAGCTCCGCTTCAGTCCAATACACTGTACTTGCTGGGAACAGACACGAGTGCTATTTGCACTGTGTATGTAAATGGGAGCACAATAGTGACTTTCCTTACCAGGAAACAACTCTTGGTCGTAGGACAAAAAACTGCATGTAATTCAACTCCATTTAGGACTGGGAAACAAATGCTATCTCGCCTTACAAAAAACACACTCTGCTTTTGAGAAAAGAGAACTCTTCTACTCTACTTGTTTTCTAGGGGGTCTGAACAGTGAGCATGCTCAGAATAAAAGAACTGTGCTTCCTACACACACGGGCCGTATCTAGTTCATCTCTGCTTAGGAAACTGACAAGAACAGTAGCTCCGCTTCAGTCCAATATACTGTACTTGCTGGGAACAGACGCGAGTGCTATTTGCACTGTGTATGGAAATGGGAGCGCAACAGTGACTTTCCTTACCAGAAAACACCTCTTGCTCGTAGGACCAAAAACTGCATGGGATTCAACTCCATTTCTGACTGGGAAACATACACTAGCTCGCATTACAAGAAACACACTCTGCTTTTGAGAAAAGAGCACTCTTCTACTCTACTGTGTTTTCTATGGGGTCCGAACAGTGAGCTTGCTCAGAACAAAATAACTGTGCTTCCTACACACACGGGCCATATCTAGTTCAACTCTGCTTAGGAAACTGACAAGAACAGTAGCTCCGCTACAGTCCAATACACTGTATTTGCTGGGAACAGATGCGAGTGATATTTGCAATGTGTATGGCAATGGGAGCACAATAGTGACTTTATTACCAGGAAACAACTCTTGCTCATAGGACCAGAAACTGCATGGGATTCAACTCCATTTCTGACTGGGAAACAAACACTAGCTCGCCTTATAAGAAACACACTCTGCTTTTGAGAAAAGAGCACTCATCTACTCTAATGTCTTTTCTATGTGGTCCGAACTGTGAGCTTGCTCAGAACAAAAGAACTGTGCTTCCTACACACAGGGGCCATATCTAGTTCAACTCTGCTTAGGAAACTGACAAGAACAGTAGCTCCTCTTCAGTCCAATACACTGTACTTGCTGGGAACAGACGCGAGTGCTATTTGCACTGTGTATGGCAATGGGAGCGCAATAGTGACTTTCCTTACCAGAAAACAACTCTTGCTCGTAGGACCAGAAACTGCATGTGATTCAGCTCCATTTAGGATTGGGAAACAAATGCTAGCTTGCCTTACAAGAAACACACTCTGCTTTTGAGAAAACAGCACTCTTATACTCTACTGTGTTTCCTATGGGGTCCGAAAAGTGAGCTTGCTCAGAACAAAAGAACTGTGCTTCCTACACACACGGACCATATGTAGTTC
This sequence comes from Peromyscus eremicus, assembly GCF_949786415.1. Lineage (NCBI taxonomy): Eukaryota > Metazoa > Chordata > Mammalia > Rodentia > Cricetidae > Peromyscus > Peromyscus eremicus. The sequence continues at coordinate 144,497 of NW_026734442.1, read as the reverse complement.
AACTCTGCTTAGGAAACTGACAAGAACAGTAGCTCCTGTTCAGTCCAATACACTGTACTTGCTGGGAACAGACGCGAGTGCTATTTGCACTGTGTATGGCAATAGGAGCACAATAGTGACTCTTCTTATCAGAAAACAACTCTTGCTCATAGGACCAGAAACTGCATGGGATTCAACTCCGTTTAGGACTGGGAAACAAACCCTAGCTCGCCTTACAAGAAACACACTCTGCTTTTGAGAAAAGAGCAGTCTTCTATTCTACTGTGTTTCTTATGGGGTCCGAACATTGATCTTGATCAGAACAAAAGAACTGTGCTTCCTACACACACGGGCCATATCTAGTTCAACTCTGCTTAGGAAACTGACAAGAACAGTAGCTCCTCTTCAGTCCAATACACTGTACTTGCTGGGAACAGACGCGAGTGCTATTTGCACTGTGTATGGCAATGGGAGCGCAATAGTGACTTTCCTTACCAGAAAACAACTCTTGCTCGTAGGACCAGAAACTGCATGTGATTCAGCTCCATTTAGGACTGGGAAACAAATGCTAGCTCGCCTTACAAGAAACACACTCTGCTTTTGAGAAAACAGCACTCTTCTACTCTACTGTGTTTCCTATGTGGTCCGAACAGTGAGCTTGCTCAGAACAAAAGAACTGTGCTTCCTACACACACGGACCATATGTAGTTCAACTCTGCTTAGGAAACTGACAAGAACAGTAGCTCCTATTCAATCCAATACACTGTACTTGCTGGGAACAGACGCGAGTGCTATTTGCACTGTGTATGGCAATAGGAGCACAATAGTGACTCTTATTATCAGAAAACAACTCTTGCTCATAGGACCAGAAACTGCATGGGATTCAACTGCATTTCGGACTGGGAAACAAACGCTAGCTCGCCTTACAAGAAACACACTCTGCTTTTGAGAAAAGAGCACTCTTCTACTCTACTGTGTTTCATATAGTGCCAGAACAGTGAGCTTGCTCAGAACAAAAGAACTGTGCTGCATACAAATACTGCCATATCTAGTTCAATTCTGCTTAGGAAACTGAAAAGAACAGAAGCTCCTGTTCAGTCTAATACACTGTACATGCTGTGAACAGATGCCAGAGCTATTTGCCCTGTGTATGACAATGGGCGCGCAATAGTGACTCTTCTTACTAGAAAACAACTCTTGCTCGTAGGACAAGAATCTGCATGTGATTCAACTCCATTTAGGACTGGGAAACAAACGCTAGCTCGCCTAACAAGAAACACACTCTGCTTTTGAGAAAAGAGCACTCTTCTACTCTACTGTGTTTCCTATGGGGTCCGAACAGTGAGCTTGCTCAGAACAAAAGAACTGTGCTTCCTACACACACGGGCCATATCTAGTTCAACTCTGCTTAGGAAACTGACAAGAACAGTAGCTCCGCTTCAGTCCAATACACTGTACTTGCTGGGAACAGACACGAGTGCTATTTGCACTGTGTATGTAAATGGGAGCACAATAGTGACTTTCCTTACCAGGAAACAACCCTTGGTCGTAGGACAAAAAACTGCATGTAATTCAACTCCATTTAGGACTGGGAAACAAACGCTATCTCGCCTTACAAAAAACACACTCTGCTTTTGAGAAAAGAGCACTCTTCTACTCTACTGTGTTTTCTAGGGGGTCTGAACAGTGAGCTTGCTCAGAATAAAAGAACTGTGCTTCCTACACACACGGGCCGTATCTAGTTCATCTCTGCTTAGGAAACTGACAAGAACAGTAGCTCCGCTTCAGTCCAATATACTGTACTTGCTGGGAACAGACGCGAGTGCTATTTGCACTGTGTATGGAAATGGGAGCACAATAGTGACTTTCCTTACCAGAAAACACCTCTTGCTCGTAGGACCAAAAACTGCATGGGATTCAACTCCATTTCTGACTGGGAAACATACACTAGCTCGCATTACAAGAAACACACTCTGCTTTTGAGAAAAGAGCACTCTTCTACTCTACTGTGTTTTCTATGGGGTCCAAACAGTGAGCTTGCTCAGAACAAAATAACTGTGCTTCCTACACACACGGGCCATATCTAGTTCAACTCTGCTTAGGAAACTGACAAGAACAGTAGCTCCGCTACAGTCCAATACACTGTACTTGCTGGGAACAGATGCGAGTGATATTTGCAATGTGTATGGCAATGGGAGCGCAATAGTGACTTTATTACCAGAAAACAACTCTTGCTCATAGGACCAGAAACTGCATGGGATTCAACTCCATTTCTGACTGGGAAACAAACACTAGCTCGCCTTATAAGAAACACACTCTGCTTTTGAGAAAAGAGCACTCATCTACTCTAATGTCTTTTCTATGTGGTCCGAACTGTGAGCTTGCTCAGAACAAAAGAACTGTGCTTCCTACACACAGGGGCCATATCTAGTTCAACTCTGCTTAGGAAACTGACAAGAACAGTAGCTCCTCTTCAGTCCAATACACTGTACTTGCTGGGAACAGATGCGAGTGCTATTTGCACTGTGTATGGCAATGGGAGCGCAATAGTGACTTTCCTTACCAGAAAACAACTCTTGCTCGTAGGACCAGAAACTGCATGTGATTCAGCTCCATTTAGGACTGGGAAACAAATGCTAGCTCGCCTTACAAGAAACACACTCTGCTTTTGAGAAAACAGCACTCTTATACTCTACTGTGTTTCCTATGGGGTCCCAACAGTGAGCTTGCTCAGAACAAAAGAACTGTGCTTCCTACACACACGGACCATATGTAGTTCAACTCTGCTTAGGAAACTGACAAGAACAGTAGCTCCTATTCAGTCCAATACACTGTACTTGCTGGGAACAGACGCGAGTGCTATTTGCACTGTGTATGGCAATAGGAGCACAATAGTGACTCTTCTTATCAGAAAACAACTCTTGCTCATAGGACCAGAAACTGCATGGGATTCAACTCCGTTTAGGACTGGGAAACAAACCCTAGCTCGCCTTACAAAAACACACTCTGCTTTTGAGAAAAGAGCAGTCTTCTATTCTACTGTGTTTCTTATGGGGTCCGAACATTGATCTTGCTCAGAACAAAAGAACTGTGCTTCCTACACACACGGGCCATATCTAGTTCAACTCTGCTTAGGAAACTGACAAGAACAGTAGCTCCTCTTCAGTCCAATACACTGTACTTGCTGGGAACAGACGCAAGTGCTATTTGCACTGTGTATGGCAATGGGAGCACAATAGTGACTTTCCTTACCAGAAAACAACTCTTGCTCGTAGGACCAGAAACTGCATGTGATTCAGCTCCATTTAGGACTGGGAAACAAATGCTAGCTCGCCTTACAAGAAACACACTCTGCTTTTGAGAAAACAGCACTCTTCTACTCTACTGTGTTTCCTATGGGGTCCGAACAGTGAGCTTGCTCAGAACAAAAGAACTGTTCTTCCTACACACACGGACCATATGTAGTTCAACTCTGCTTAGGAAACTGACAAGAACAGTAGCTCCTATTCAGTCGAATACACTGTACTTGCTGGGAACAGACGCGAGTGCTATTTGCACTGTGTATGGCAATAGGAGCACAATAGTGACTCTTCTTATCAGAAAACAACTCTTGCTCATAGGACCAGAAACTGCATGGGATTCAACTCCGTTTAGGAATGGGAAACAAAACCTAGCTCGCCTTACAAGAAACACACTCTGCTTTTGAGAAAAGAGCACTCTTCTACTCTACTGTGTTTCCTATGGGGTCCAAACAGTGAGCTTGCTCAGAACAAAAGAACTGTGCTTCCTACACACACGGGCCATATCTAGTTCAACTCTGCTTTGGAAACTGACAAGAACAGTAGCTCCGCTTCAGTCCAATACACTGTACTTGCTGGGAACAGACACGAGTGCTATTTGCACTGTGTATGTAAATGGGAGCACAATTGTGACTTTCCTTACCAGGAAACAACTCTTGGTCATAGGACAAAAAACTGCATGTAATTCAACTCCATTTAGGACTGGGAAACAAACGCTATCTCGCCTTACAAAAAACACACTCTGCTTTTGAGAAAAGAGAACTCTTCTACTCTACTGTGTTTTCTAGGGGGTCTGAACAGTGAGCATGCTCAGAATAAAAGAACTGTGCTTCCTACACACACGGGCCGTATCTAGCTCATCTCTGCTTAGGAAACTGACAAGAACAGTAGCTCCGCTTCAGTCCAATATACTGTACTTGCTGGGAACAGACGCGAGTGCTATTTGCACTGTGTATGGAAATGGGAGCGCAACAGTGACTTTCCTTACCAGAAAACACCTCTTGCTCGTAGGACCAAAAACTGCATGGGATTCAACTCCATTTCTGACTGGGAAACATACACTAGCTCGCATTACAAGAAACACACTCTGCTTTTGAGAAAAGAGCACTCTTCTACTCTACTGTGTTTTCTATGGGGTCCGAACAGTGAGCTTGCTCAGAACAAAATAACTGTGCTTCCTACACACACGGGCCATATCTAGTTCAACTCTGCTTAGGAAACTGACAAGAACAGTAGCTCCGCTACAGTCCAATACACTGTACTTGCTGGGAACAGATGCGAGTGATATTTGCAATGTGTATGGCAATGGGAGCGCAATAGTGACTTTATTACCAGAAAACAACTCTTGCTCATAGGACCAGAAACTGCATGGGATTCAACTCCATTTCTGACTGGGAAACAAACACTAGCTCGCCTTATAAGAAACACACTCTGCTTTTGAGAAAAGAGCAGTCTTCTATTCTACTGTGTTTCTTATGGGGTCCGAACATTGAGCTTGCTCAGAACAAAAGAACTGTGCTTCCTACACACACGGGCCATATCTAGTTCAACTCTGCTTAGGAAACTGACAAGAACAGTAGCTCCTCTTCAGTCCAATACACTGTACTTGCTGGGAACAGACGCGAGTGCTATTGGCATTGTGTATGGCAATGGGAGCGCAATAGTGACTTTCTTTCCAGAAAACAACTCTTGCTCGTAGGACCAGAAACTGCATGGGATTCAGCTCCATTTAGGACTGGGAAACAAATGTTAGCTCGCCTTACAAGAAACACACTCTGCTTTTGAGAAAACAGCACTCTTCTACTCTACTGTGTTTCCTATGGGGTCCGAACAGTGAGCTTGCTCAGAACAAAAGAACTGTGCTTCCTACACACACGGACCATATGTAGTTCAACTCTGCTTAGGAAACTGACAAGAACAGTAGCTCCTATTCAGTCCAATACACTGTACTTGCTGGGAGCAGACGCGATTGCTATTTGCACTGTGTATGGCAATAGGAGCACAATAGTGACTCTTATTATCAGAAAACAACTCTTGCTCATAGGACCAGAAACTGCATGGGATTCAACTCCATTTCGTACTGGGAAACAAACGCTAGCTCGCCTTACAAGAAACACACTCTGCTTTTGAGAAAAGAGCACTCTTCTACTCTACTGTGTTTCATATAGTGCCAGAACAGTGAGCTTGCTCAGAACAAAAGAACTGTGCTGCATACAAATACTGCCATATCTAGTTCAATTCTGCTTAGGAAACTGAAAAGAACAGTAGCTCCTGTTCAGTCCAATACACTGTACATGCTGTGAACAGATGCCAGAGCTATTTGCCCTGTGTATGACAATGGGAGCGCAATAGTGACTCTTCTTACCAGAAAACAACTCTTGCTCGTAGGACAAGAATCTGCATGTGATTCAACTCCATTTAGGACTGGGAAACAAACGCTAGCTCGCCTAACAAGAAACACACTCTGCTTTTGAGAAAAGAGCACTCTTCTACTCTACTGTGTTTCCTATGGGGTCCGAACAGTGAGCTTGCTCAGAACAAAAGAACTGTGCTTCCTACACACACGGGCCATATCTAGTTCAACTCTGCTTAGGAAACTGACAAGAACAGTAGCTCCTCTTCAGTCCAATACACTGTACTTGCTGGGAACAGACGCGAGTGCTATTTGCACTGTGTATGGCAATGGGAGCGCAATAGTGACTTTCCTTACCAGAAAACAACTCTTGCTCGTAGGACCAGAAACTGCATGTGATTCAGCTCCATTTAGGACTGGGAAACAAATGCTAGCTCGCCTTACAAGAAACACACTCTGCTTTTGAGAAAACAGCACTCTTCTACTCTACTGTGTTTCCTATGGGGTCCGAACAGTGAGCTTGCTCAGAACAAAAGAACTGTGCTTCCTACACACACGGACCATATGTAGTTCAACTCTGCTTAGGAAACTGACAAGAACAGTAGCTCCTATTCAGTCCAATACACTGTACTTGCTGGGAACAGACGCGAGTGCTATTTGCACTGTGTATGGCAATAGGAGCACAATAGTGACTCTTATTATCAGAAAACAACTCTTGCTCATAGGACCAGAAACTGCATGGGATTCACTCCATTTCGGACTGGGAAACAAACGCTAGCTCGCCTTACAAGAAACACACTCTGCTTTTGAGAAAAGAGCACTCTTCTACTCTACTGTGTTTCATATAGTGCCAGAACAGTGAGCTTGCTCAGAACAAAAGAACTGTGCTGCATACAAATACTGCCATATCTAGTTCAATTCTGCTTAGGAAACTGAAAAGAACAGAAGCTCCTGTTCAGTCTAATACACTGTACATGCTGTGAACAGATGCCAGAGCTATTTGCCCTGTGTATGACAATGGGCGCGCAATAGTGACTCTTCTTACTAGAAAACAACTCTTGCTCGTAGGACAAGAATCTGCATGTGATTCAACTCCATTTAGGACTGGGAAACAAACGCTAGCTCGCCTAACAAGAAACACACTCTGCTTTTGAGAAAAGAGCACTCTTCTACTCTACTGTGTTTCCTATGGGGTCCGAACAGTGAGCTTGCTCAGAACAAAAGAACTGTGCTTCCTACACACACGGGCCATATCTAGTTCAACTCTGCTTAGGAAACTGACAAGAACAGTAGCTCCGCTTCAGTCCAATACACTGTACTTGCTGGGAACAGACACGAGTGCTATTTGCACTGTGTATGTAAATGGGAGCACAATAGTGACTTTCCTTACCAGGAAACAACCCTTGGTCGTAGGACAAAAAACTGCATGTAATTCAACTCCATTTAGGACTGGGAAACAAACGCTATCTCGCCTTACAAAAAACACACTCTGCTTTTGAGAAAAGAGCACTCTTCTACTCTACTGTGTTTTCTAGGGGGTCTGAACAGTGAGCTTGCTCAGAATAAAAGAACTGTGCTTCCTACACACACGGGCCGTATCTAGTTCATCTCTGCTTAGGAAACTGACAAGAACAGTAGCTCCGCTTCAGTCCAATATACTGTACTTGCTGGGAACAGACGCGAGTGCTATTTGCACTGTGTATGGAAATGGGAGCACAATAGTGACTTTCCTTACCAGAAAACACCTCTTGCTCGTAGGACCAAAAACTGCATGGGATTCAACTCCATTTCTGACTGGGAAACATACACTAGCTCGCATTACAAGAAACACACTCTGCTTTTGAGAAAAGAGCACTCTTCTACTCTACTGTGTTTTCTATGGGGTCCAAACAGTGAGCTTGCTCAGAACAAAATAACTGTGCTTCCTACACACACGGGCCATATCTAGTTCAACTCTGCTTAGGAAACTGACAAGAACAGTAGCTCCGCTACAGTCCAATACACTGTACTTGCTGGGAACAGATGCGAGTGATATTTGCAATGTGTATGGCAATGGGAGCGCAATAGTGACTTTATTACCAGAAAACAACTCTTGCTCATAGGACCAGAAACTGCATGGGATTCAACTCCATTTCTGACTGGGAAACAAACACTAGCTCGCCTTATAAGAAACACACTCTGCTTTTGAGAAAAGAGCACTCATCTACTCTAAGTTCTTTTCTATGTGGTCCGAACTGTGAGCTTGCTCAGAACAAAAGAACTGTGCTTCCTACACACAGGGGCCATATCTAGTTCAACTCTGCTTAGGAAACTGACAAGAACAGTAGCTCCTCTTCAGTCCAATACACTGTACTTGCTGGGAACAGACGCGAGTGCTATTTGCACTGTGTATGGCAATGGGAGCGCAATAGTGACTTTCCTTACCAGAAAACAACTCTTGCTCGTAGGACCAGAAACTGCATGTGATTCAGCTCCATTTAGGACTGGGAAACAAATGCTAGCTCGCCTTACAAGAAACACACTCTGCTTTTGAGAAAACAGCACTCTTATACTCTACTGTGTTTCCTATGGGGTCCCAACAGTGAGCTTGCTCAGAACAAAAGAACTGTGCTTCCTACACACACGGACCATATGTAGTTCAACTCTGCTTAGGAAACTGACAAGAACAGTAGCTCCTATTCAGTCCAATACACTGTACTTGCTGGGAACAGATGCGAGTGCTATTTGCACTGTGTATGGCAATAGGAGCACAATAGTGACTCTTCTTATCAGAAAACAACTCTTGCTCATAGGACCAGAAACTGCATGGGATTCCGCTCCGTTTAGGACTGGGAAACAAACCCTAGCTCGCCTTACAAAAACACACTCTGCTTTTGAGAAAAGAGCAGTCTTCTATTCTACTGTGTTTCTTATGGGGTCCGAACATTGATCTTGCTCAGAACAAAAGAACTGTGCTTCCTACACACACGGGCCATATCTAGTTCAACTCTGCTTAGGAAACTGACAAGAACAGTAGCTCCTCTTCAGTCCAATACACTGTACTTGCTGGGAACAGACGCAAGTGCTATTTGCACTGTGTATGGCAATGGGAGCACAATAGTGACTTTCCTTACCAGAAAACAACTCTTGCTCGTAGGACCAGAAACTGCATGTGATTCAGCTCCATTTAGGACTGGGAAACAAATGCTAGCTCGCCTTACAAGAAACACACTCTGCTTTTGAGAAAACAGCACTCTTCTACTCTACTGTGTTTCCTATGGGGTCCGAACAGTGAGCTTGCTCAGAACAAAAGAACTGTTCTTCCTACACACACGGACCATATGTAGTTCAACTCTGCTTAGGAAACTGACAAGAACAGTAGCTCCTATTCAGTCGAATACACTGTACTTGCTGGGAACAGACGCGAGTGCTATTTGCACTGTGTATGGCAATAGGAGCACAATAGTGACTCTTCTTATCAGAAAACAACTCTTGCTCATAGGACCAGAAACTGCATGGGATTCAACTCCGTTTAGGAATGGGAAACAAAACCTAGCTCGCCTTACAAGAAACACACTCTGCTTTTGAGAAAAGAGCACTCTTCTACTCTACTGTGTTTCCTATGGGGTCCAAACAGTGAGCTTGCTCAGAACAAAAGAACTGTGCTTCCTACACACACGGGCCATATCTAGTTCAACTCTGCTTAGGAAACTGACAAGAACAGTAGCTCCGCTTCAGTCCAATACACTGTACTTGCTGGGAACAGACACGAGTGCTATTTGCACTGTGTATGTAAATGGGAGCACAATTGTGACTTTCCTTACCAGGAAACAACTCTTGGTCATAGGACAAAAAACTGCATGTAATTCAACTCCATTTAGGACTGGGAAACAAACGCTATCTCGCCTTACAAAAAACACACTCTGCTTTTGAGAAAAGAGAACTCTTCTACTCTACTGTGTTTTCTAGGGGGTCTGAACAGTGAGCATGCTCAGAATAAAAGAACTGTGCTTCCTACACACACGGGCCGTATCTAGTTCATCTCTGCTTAGGAAACTGACAAGAACAGTAGCTCCGCTTCAGTCCAATATACTGTACTTGCTGGGAACAGACGCGAGTGCTATTTGCACTGTGTATGGAAATGGGAGCGCAACAGTGACTTTCCTTACCAGAAAACACCTCTTGCTCGTAGGACCAAAAACTGCATGGGATTCAACTCCATTTCTGACTGGGAAACATACACTAGCTCGCATTACAAGAAACACACTCTGCTTTTGAGAAAAGAGCACTCTTCTACTCTACTGTGTTTTCTATGGGGTCCGAACAGTGAGCTTGCTCAGAACAAAATAACTGTGCTTCCTACACACACGGGCCATATCTAGTTCAACTCTGCTTAGGAAACTGACAAGAACAGTAGCTCCGCTACAGTCCAATACACTGTACTTGCTGGGAACAGATGCGAGTGATATTTGCAATGTGTATGGCAATGGGAGCGCAATAGTGACTTTATTACCAGAAAACAACTCTTGCTCATAGGACCAGAAACTGCATGGGATTCAACTCCATTTCTGACTGGGAAACAAACACTAGCTCGCCTTATAAGAAACACACTCTGCTTTTGAGAAAAGAGCAGTCTTCTATTCTACTGTGTTTCTTATGGGGTCCGAACATTGAGCTTGCTCAGAACAAAAGAACTGTGCTTCCTACACACACGGGCCATATCTAGTTCAACTCTGCTTAGGAAACTGACAAGAACAGTAGCTCCTCTTCAGTCCAATACACTGTACTTGCTGGGAACAGACGCGAGTGCTATTGGCATTGTGTATGGCAATGGGAGCGCAATAGTGACTTTCTTTCCAGAAAACAACTCTTGCTCGTAGGACCAGAAACTGCATGGGATTCAGCTCCATTTAGGACTGGGAAACAAATGTTAGCTCGCCTTACAAGAAACACACTCTGCTTTTGAGAAAACAGCACTCTTCTACTCTACTGTGTTTCCTATGGGGTCCGAACAGTGAGCTTGCTCAGAACAAAAGAACTGTGCTTCCTACACACACGGACCATATGTAGTTCAACTCTGCTTAGGAAACTGACAAGAACAGTAGCTCCTATTCAGTCCAATACACTGTACTTGCTGGGAACAGACGCGATTGCTATTTGCACTGTGTATGGCAATAGGAGCACAATAGTGACTCTTATTATCAGAAAACAACTCTTGCTCATAGGACCAGAAACTGCATGGGATTCAACTCCATTTCGTACTGGGAAACAAACGCTAGCTCGCCTTACAAGAAACACACTCTGTTTTTGAGAAAAGAGCACTCTTCTACTCTACTGTGTTTCATATAGTGCCAGAACAGTGAGCTTGCTCAGAACAAAAGAACTGTGCTGCATACAAATACTGCCATATCTAGTTCAATTCTGCTTAGGAAACTGAAAAGAACAGTAGCTCCTGTTCAGTCCAATACACTGTACATGCTGTGAACAGATGCCAGAGCTATTTGCCCTGTGTATGACAATGGGAGCGCAATAGTGACTCTTCTTACCAGAAAACAACTCTTGCTCGTAGGACAAGAATCTGCATGTGATTCAACTCCATTTAGGACTGGGAAACAAACGCTAGCTCGCCTAACAAGAAACACACTCTGCTTTTGAGAAAAGAGCACTCTTCTACTCTACTGTGTTTCGATGGGGTCCGAACAGTGAGCTTGCTCAGAACAAAAGAACTGTGCTTCCTACACACACGGGCCATATCTAGTTCAACTCTGCTTAGGAAACTGACAAGAACAGTAGCTCCGCTTCAGTCCAATACACTGTACTTGCTGGGAACAGACACGAGGGCTATTTGCTCTGTGTATGTAAATGGGAGCACAATAGTGACTTTCCTTACCAGGAAACAACTCTTGGTCGTAGGACAAAAAACTGCATGTAATTCAACTCCATTTAGGACTGGGAAACAAACGCTATCTCGCCTTACAAAAAACACACTCTGCTTTTGAGAAAAGAGAACTCTTCTACTCTACTGTGTTTTCTAGGGGGTCTGAACAGTGAGCATGCTCAGAATAAAAGAACTGTGCTTCCTACACACACGGGCCGTATCTAGTTCATCTCTGCTTAGGAAACTGACAAGAACAGTAGCTCCGCTTCAGTCCAATATACTGTACTTGCTGGGAACAGACGCGAGTGCTATTTGCACTGTGTATGGAAATGGGAGCGCAACAGTGACTTTCCTTACCAGAAAACACCTCTTGCTCGTAGGACCAAAAACTGCATGGGATTCAACTCCATTTCTGACTGGGAAACATACACTAGCTCGCATTACAAGAAACACACTCTGCTTTTGAGAAAAGAGCACTCTTCTACTCTACTGTGTTTTCTATGGGGTCCGAACAGTGAGCTTGCTCAGAACAAAATAACTGTGCTTCCTACACACACGGGCCATATCTAGTTCAACTCTGCTTAGGAAACTGACAGGAACAGTAGCTCCGCTACAGTCCAATACACTGTACTTGCTGGGAACAGATGCGAGTGATATTTGCAATGTGTATGGCAATGGGAGCGCAATAGTGACTTTATTACCAGAAAACAACTCTTGCTCATAGGACCAGAAACTGCATGGGATTCAACTCCATTTCTGACTGGGAAACAAACACTAGCTCGCCTTATAAGAAACACACTCTGCTTTTGAGAAAAGAGCACTCATCTACTCTAATGTCTTTTCTATGTGGTCCGAACTGTGAGCTTGCTCAGAACAAAAGAACTGTGCTTTCTACACACACGGGTCATATCTAGTTCAACTCTGCTTAGGAAACTGACAAGAACAGTATCTCCTCTTCAGTCCAATACACTGTACTTGCTGGGAACAGACGCGAGTGCTATTTGCACTGTGTATGGCAATGGGAGCGCAATAGTGACTTTCCTTACCAGAAAACAACTCTTGCTCGTAGGACCAGAAACTGCATGTGATTCAGCTCCATTTAGGACTGGGAAACAAATGCTAGCTCGCCTTACAAGAAACACACTCTGCTTTTGAGAAAAGAGCACTCTTATACTCTACTGTGTTTCCTATGGGGTCGAACAGTGAGCTTGCTCAGAACAAAAGAACTGTGCTTCCTACACACACGGACCATATGTAGTTCAACTCTGCTTAGGAAACTGACAAGAACAGTAGCTCCTATTCAGTCCAATACACTGTACTTGCTGGGAACAGACGCGAGTGCTATTTGCACTGTGTATGGCAATAGGAGCACAATAGTGACTCTTCTTATCAGAAAACAACTCTTGCTCATAGGACCAGAAACTGCATGGGATTCAACTCCGTTTAGGACTGGGAAACAAACCCTAGCTCGCCTTACAAGAAACACACTCTGCTTTTGAGAAAAGAGCAGTCTTCTATTCTACTGTGTTTCTTATGGGGTCCGAACATTGAGCTTGCTCAGAACAAAAGAACTGTGCTTCCTACACACACGGGCCATATCTAGTTCAACTCTGCTTAGGAAACTGACAAGAACAGTAGAACCTCTTCAGTCCAATACACTGTACTTGCTGGGAACAGACGCGAGTGCTATTGGCATTGTGTATGGCAATGGGAGCGCAATAGTGACTTTCTTTCCAGAAAACAACTCTTGCTCGTAGGACCAGAAACTGCATGTGATTCAGCTCCATTTAGGACTGGGAAACAAATGCTAGCTCGCCTTACAAGAAACACACTCTGCTTTTGAGAAAAGAGCACTCTTCTACTCTACTGTGTTTCCTATGGGGTCCGAACAGTGAGCTTGCTCAGAACAAAAGAACTGTGCTTCCTACACACACGGACCATATGTAGTTCAACTCTGCTTAGGAAACTGACAAGAACAGTAGCTCCTATTCAGTCCAATACACTGTACTTGCTGGGAACAGACGCGAGTGCTATTTGCACTGTGTATGGCAATAGGAGCACAATAGTGACTCTTATTATCAGAAAACAACTCTTGCTCATAGGACCAGAAACTGCATGGGATTCAACTCCATTTCGGACTGGGAAACAAACGCTAGCTCGCCTTACGAGAAACACACTCTGCTTTTGAGAAAAGAGCACTCTTCTACTGTACTGTGTTTCCTATGGGGTCCGAACAGTGAGCTTGCTCAGAACAAAAGAACTGTGCTTCCTACACACAGGGGCCATATCTAGATCAACTCTGCTTAGGAAACTGACAAGAACAGTAGCTCCTCTTCAGTCCAATACACTGTACTTGCTGGGAACAGACGCGAGTGCTATTGGCATTGTGTATGGCAATGGGAGCGCAATAGTGACTTTCCTTACCAGAAAACAACTCTTGCTCGTAGGACCAGAAACTGCATGTGATTCAGCTCCATTTAGGACTGGGAAACAAATGCTAGCTCGCCTTACAAGAAACACACTCTGCTTTTGAGAAAAGAGCACTCTTCTACTCTACTGTGTTTCCTATGGGGTCCGAACAGTGAGCTTGCTCAGAACAAAAGAACTGTGCTTCCTACATACACGGACCATATGTAGTTCAACTCTGCTTAGGAAACTGACAAGAACAGTAGCTCCTATTCAGTCCAATACACTGTACTTGCTGGGAACAGACGCGAGTGCTATTTGCACTGTGTATGGCAATAGGAGCACAATAGTGACTCTTCTTATCAGAAAACAACTCTTGCTCATAGGACCAGAAACTGCATGGGATTCAACTCCGTTTAGGACTGGGAAACAAATGCTAGCTCGCCTTACAAGAAACACACTCTGCTTTTGAGAAAAGAGCACTCTTCTACTGTACTGTGTTTCCTATAGGGTCCGAATAGTGAGCTTGCTCAGAACAAAAGAACTGTGCTTCCTACACACAGGGGCCATATCTAGTTCAACTCTGCTTAGGAAACTGACAAGAACAGTAGCTCCGCTTCATTCCAATACACTGTACTTGCTGGGAACAGACATGAGTGCTATTTGCACTGTGTATGTAAATGGGAGCACAATAGTGACTTTCCTTACCAGGAAACAACTCTTGGTCGTAGGACAAAAAACTGCATGTAATTCAACTCCATTTAGGACTGGGAAACAAACGCTATCTCGCCTTACAAAAAACACACTCTGCTTTTGAGAAAAGAGCACTCTTCTACTCTACTGTGTTTTCTAGGGGGTCTGAACAGTGAGCTTGCTCAGAACAAAAGAACTGTGATTCCTACAGACACGGGCCATACCTAGTTTATCTCTGCTTAGGAAACTGACAAGAACAGTAGCTCCGCTTCAGTCCAATATACTGTTCTTGCTGGGAACAGACGCGAGTGCTATTTGCACTGTGTATGGAAATGGGAGCGCAATAGTGACTTTCCTTACCAGAAAACACCTCTTGCTCGTAGGACCAAAAACTACATGGGATTCAACTCCATTTCTGACTGGGAAACATACACTAGCTCGCATTACAAGAAACACACTCTGCTTTTGAGAAAAGAGCACTCTTCTACTCTACTGTGTTTCCTATGGGGTCCGAACAGTGAGCTTGCTCATAACAAAATAACTGTGCTTCCTACACACACGGGCCATATCTAGTTCAACTCTGCTTAGAAAACTGACAAGAACAGTAGCTCCGCTAAAGTCCAATACACTGTACTTGCTGGGAACAGATGCGAGTGATATTTGCAATGTGTATGGCAATGGGAGCACAATAGTGACTTTATTACCAGAAAACAACTCTTGCTCGTAGGACCAGAAACTGCATGTGATTCAGCTCCATTTAGGACTGGGAAACAAATGCTAGCTCGCCTTACAAGAAACACACTCTGCTTTTGAGAAAACAGCACTCTTATACTCTACTGTGTTTCCTATGGGGTCCGAACAGTGAGCTTGCTCAGAACAAAAGAACTGTGCTTCCTACACACGGACCATATGTAGTTCAACTCTGCTTAGGAAACTGAAAAGAACAGTAGCTCCTGTTCAGTCCAATACACTGTACATGCTGTGAACAGATGCCAGAGCTATTTGCCCTGTGTATGACAATGGGAGCGCAATAGTGACTCTTCTTACCAGAAAACAACTCTTGCTCGTAGACAAGAATCTGCATGTGTTCAACTCCATTTAGGACTGGGAAACAAACGCTAGCTCGCCTAACAAGAAACAAACTCTGCTTTTGAGAAAAGAGCACTCTTTTACTCTACTGTGTTTCCTATGGGGTCCGATCAGTGAGCTTGCTCAGAACAAAAGAACTGTGCTTCCTACACACACGGGCCATATCTAGTTCAACTCTGCTTAGGAAACTGACAAGAACAGTAGCTCCGCTTCAGTCCAATACACTGTGCTTGCTGGGAACAGACACGAGTGCTATTTGCACTGTGTATGTAAATGGGAGCACAATAGTGACTTTCCTTACCAGGAAACAACTCTTGGTCGTAGGACAAAAAACTGCATGTAATTCAACTCCATTTAGGACTGGGAAACAAACGCTATCTCGCCTTACAAAAAACACACTCTGCTTTTGAGAAAAGAGCACTCTTCTACTCTACTGTGTTTTCTAGGGGGTCTGAACAGTGAGTTTGCTCAGAATAAAAGAACTGTGCTTCCTACACACACGGGCCATATCTAGTTCATCTCTGCTTAGGAAACTGACAAGAACAGTAGCTCCGCTTCAGTCCAATATACTGTAATTGCTGGGAACAGACGTGAGGGCTATTTGCACTGTGCATGGAAATGGGAGCGCAATAGTGACTTTCCTTACCAGAAAACACCTCTTGCTCGTAGGACCAAAAACTGCATGGGATTCAACTCCATTTCTGACTGGGAAACATACACTAGCTCGCATTACAAGAAACACACTCTGCTTTTGAGAAAAGAGCACTCTTCTACTCTACTGTGTTTTCTATGGGGTCCGAACAGTGAGCTTGCTCAGAACAAAATAACTGTGCTTCCTACACACACGGGCCATATCTAGTTCAACTCTGCTTAGGAAACTGACAAGAACAGTAGCTCCGCTACAGTCCAATACACTGTACTTGCTGGGAACAGATGCGAGTGATATTTGCAATGTGTATGGCAATGGGAGCGCAATAGTGACTTTATTACCAGAAAACAACTCTTGCTCATAGGACCAGAAACTGCATGGGATTCAACTCCATTTCTGACTGGGAAACAAACACTAGCTCGCCTTATAAGAAACACACTCTGCTTTTGAGAAAAGAGCACTCATCTACTCTAATTTCTTTTCTATGTGGTCCGAACTGTGAGCTTGCTCAGAACAAAAGAACTGTGCTTCCTACACACAGGGGCCATATCTAGTTCAACTCTGCTTAGGAAACTGACAAGAACAGTAGCTCCTCTTCAGTCCAATACACTGTACTTGCTGGGAACAGACGCGAGTGCTATTTGCACTGTGTATGGCAATGGGAGCGCAATAGTGACTTTCCTTACCAGAAAACAACTCTTGCTCGTAGGACCAGAAACTGCATGTGATTCAGCTCCATTTAGGACTGGGAAACAAATGCTAGCTCGCCTTACAAGAAACACACTCTGCTTTTGAGAAAACAGCACTCTTATACTCTACTGTGTTTCCTATGGGGTCCGAACAGTGAGCTTGCTCAGAACAAAAGAACTGTTCTTCCTACACACACGGACCATATGTAGTTCAACTCTGCTTAGGAAACTGACAAGAACAGTAGCTCCTATTCAGTCCAATACACTGTACTTGCTGGGAACAGACGCGAGTGCTATTTGCACTGTGTATGGCAATAGGAGCACAATAGTGACTCTTCTTATCAGAAAACAACTCTTGCTCATAGGACCAGAAACTGCATGGGATTCAACTCCGTTTAGGAATGGGAAACAAACCCTAGCTCGCCTTACAAGAAACACACTCTGCTTTTGAGAAAAGAGCAGTCTTCTGTTCTACTGTGTTTCTTATGGGGTCCGAACATTGAGCTTGCTCAGAACAAAAGAACTGTGCTTCCTACACACACGGGCCATATCTAGTTCAACTCTGCTTAGGAAACTGACAAGAACAGTAGCTCCTCTTCAGTCCAATACACTGTACTTGCTGGGAACAGACGCGAGTGCTATTGGCATTGTGTATGGCAATGGGAGCGTAATAGTGACTTTCTTTCCAGAAAACAACTCTTGCTCATAGGACCAGAAACTGCATGTGATTCAGCTCCATTTAGGACTGGGAAACAAATGCTAGCTCGCCTTACAAGAAACACACTCTGCTTTTGAGAAAACAGCACTCTTATACTCTACTGTGTTTTCTATGGGGTCCGAACAGTGAGCTTGCTCAGAACAAATGAACTGTGCTTCCTACACACACGGACCATATGTAGTTCAACTCTGCTTAGGAAACTGACAAGAACAGTAGCTCCTATTCAGTCCAATACACTGTACTTGCTGGGAACAGACATGAATGCTATTTGCACTGTGTATGGCAATAGGAGCACAATAGTGACTCTTATTATCAGAAAACAACTCTTGCTCATAGGACCAGAAACTGCATGGGATTCAACTCCATTTCGGACTGGGAAACAAACGCTAGCTCGCCTTACAAGAAACACACTCTGCTTTTGAGAAAAGAGCACTCTTCTACTGTACTGTGTTTCCTATGGGGTCCGAATAGTGAGCTTGCTCAGAACAAAAGAACTGTGCTTCCTACACACAGGGGCCATATCTAGTTCAACTCTGCTTAGGAAACTGACAAGAACAGTAGCTCCTCTTCAGTCCAATACACTGTACTTGCTGAGTACAGACGCGAGTGCTATTGGCATTGTGTATGGCAATGGGAGCGAAATAGTGACTCTTCTTATCAGAAAACAACTCTTGCTCATAGGACCAGAAACTGCATGGGATTCAACTCCGTTTAGGACTGGGAAACAAACGCTAGCTCGCCTTACAAGAAACACACTCTGCTTTTGAGAAAAGAGCACTCTTCTACTGTACTGTGTTTCCTATGGGGTCCGAATAGTGAGCTTGCTCAGAACAAAAGAACTGTGCTTCCTACACACAGGGGCCATATCTAGTTCAACTCTGCTTAGGAAACTGACAAGAACAGTACCTCCGCTTCAGTCCAATACACTGTACTTGCTGGGAACAGACACGAGTGCTATTTGCACTGTGTATGTAAATGGGAGCACAATAGTGACTTTCCTTACCAGGAAACAACTCTTGGTCGTAGGACAAAAAACTGCATGTAATTCAACTCCATTTAGGACTGGGAAACAAACGCTATCTCGCCTTACAAAAAACACACTCTGCTTTTGAGAAAAGAGCACTCTTCTACTCTACTGTGTTTTCTAGGGGGTCTGAACAGTGAGCTTGCTCAGAACAAAAGAACTGTGATTCCTACACACACGGGCCATACCTAGTTTATCTCTGCTTAGGAAACTGACAAGAACAGTAGCTCCGCTTCAGTCCAATATACTGTACTTGCTGGGAACAGACGCGAGTGCTATTTGCACTGTGTATGGAAATGGGAGCGCAATAGTGACTTTCCTTACCAGAAAACACCTCTTGCTCGTAGGACCAAACACTACATGGGATTCAACTCCATTTCTGACTGGGAAACATACACTAGCTCGCATTACAAGAAACACACTCTGCTTTTGAGAAAAGAGCACTCTTCTACTCTACTGTGTTTCCTATGGGGTCCGAACAGTGAGCTTGCTCATAACAAAATAACTGTGCTTCCTACACACACGGGCCATATCTAGTTCAACTCTGCTTAGGAAACTGACAAGAACAGTAGATCCTCTTCAGTCCAATACACTGTACTTGCTGGGAACAGATGCGAGTGATATTTGCAATGTGTATGGCAATGGGAGCGCAATAGTGACTTTATTACCAGAAAACAACTCTTGCTCGTAGGACCAGAAACTGCATGTGATTCAGCTCCATTTAGGACTGGGAAACAAAAGCTAGCTCGCCTTACAAGAAACACACTCTGCTTTTGAGAAAACAGCACTCTTATACTCTACTGTGTTTCCTATGGGGTCCGAACAGTGAGCTTGCTCAGAACAAAAGAACTGTGCTTCCTACACACACGGACCATATGTAGTTCAACTCTGCTTAGGAAACTGACAAGAACAGTAGCTCCTATTCAGTCCAATACACTGTACTTGCTGGGAACAGACGCGAGTGCTCTTTGCACTGTGTATGTAAATGGGAGCGCAATAGTGACTTTCCTTACCAGAAAACACCTCTTGCTCGTAGGACCAGAAACTGCATGGGATTTAACTCCATTTAGGACTGGGAAACAAACACTAGCTTGCCTTACAAGAAACACACTCTGCTTTTGAGAAAAGAGCACTCTTCTACTGTACTGTGTTTCCTATAGGGCCAGAACAGTGAGCTTGCTCAGAACAAAGGAACTGTGCTTCATACAAATACTGCCATATCTAGTTCAATTCTGCTTAGGAAACTGACAAGAACAGTAGCTCCTGTTCAGTCCAATACACTGTACATGCTGGGAACAGATGCCAGAGCTATTTGCCCTGTGTATGACAATGGGAGCACAATAGTGACTCTTCTTACCAGAAAACAACTCTTGCTCATAGGACAAGAATCTGCATGTGATTCAACTCCATTTAGGACTGGGAAACAAACACTAGCTCGCCTAACAAGAAACACACTCTGATTTTGAGAAAAGAGCACTCTTCTACTCTACTGTGTTTCCTATGGGGTCCGAACAGTGAGCTTGCTCAGAACAAAAGAACTGTGCTTCCTACACACACGGGCCATATCTAGTTCAACTCTGCTTAGGAAACTGAAAAGAACGGTAGCTCCTCTTCAGTCTAATACACTGTACTACCTGGGAACAGACGCGAGTGCTATTTGCCCTGTGTATGGCAATAGGAGCACAATAGTGACTCTTCTTATCAGAAAACAACTCTTACTCATAGGACAAGAAACTGCATGGGATTCAACTCCATTTCTGACTGGGAAACAAACACTAGCTCGCCTTACAAGAAACACACTCTGCTTTTGAGAAAAGAGCACATTTCTTCTCTACTGTGTTTCCTATGGGGTCCGAATAGTGAGCTTGCTCAGAACAAAAGAACTGTGCTTCCTACACACAGGGGCCATATCTAGTTCATCTCTGCTTAGGAAACTGACAAGAACAGTAGCTCTGCTTCAGTCCAATACACTGTACTTGCTGGGAACAGACGCGAGTGCTATTTGCCCTGTGTATGGAAATGGGAGCGCAATAGTGACTTTCCTTACCAGAAAACACCTCTTGTTCGTAGGACCAGAAACTGCATGGGATTCAACTCGATTTCTGACTGGGAAACAAACACTAGCTCGCCTTACAATTAACACACTCTGCTTTTGAGAAAAGAGCACTCATCTACTCTACTGTGTTTTCTATGGGGTCCGAACAGTGAGCTTGCTCAGAACAAAAGAAATGTCCTTCCTACACACAGGGGCCATATCTAGTTCAACTCTGCTTAGGAAACTGACAAGAACAGTAGCTCCGCTTCAGTCCAATACACTGTACTTGCTGGGAACAGTTGCGAGTGCTATTTGCACTGTGTATGGCAATGGGAGCGCAATAGTGACTTTATTACCCGAAAACAACTCTTGCTCATAGGAACAGAAACTGCATGGGATTCAACTCCATTTCTGACTGGGAAACAAACACTAGCTCGCCTTATAAGAAACACACTCTCCTTTTGAGAAAAGAGCACTCTTCTACTCTAATGTCTTTTCTATGGGGTACGAACTGTGAGCTAGCTCAGAACAAAAGAACTGTGCTTCCTACACACAGGGGCCACATCTAGTTCAACTCTGCTTAGGAAACTGACAAGAACAGTAGCTCCACTTCAGTCCAATACACTGTACTTGCTGGGAACAGACGCCAGTGCTATGTGCCCTGTGTATGACAATAGGAGCGCAATAGTGACTCTTCTTCCCAGAAAACAACTCTTGCTCGTAGGACCAGAAACTGCATGGGATTCAACTCCTTTTCTGACTGAAAAACAAACACTAGCTTGCCTTACAAGAAACACACTCTGCTTTTGAGAAAAGAGCACTCTTCTGCTCTACTGTGTTTCCTATGGGGTCCTAACAGTGAGCTTGCTCAGAACAATAGAACTGTGCTTCCTACACACACGGGCCATATCTAGTTCAACTCTGCTTAGGAAACTGACAAGAACGGTAGATCCTCTTCAGTCCAATACACTGTACTAGCTGGGAAAGATGCGAGTCCTATTTGTATTGTGTATGGCAATAGGAGCGCAATAGTGACTCTTTTTATCAGAAAACACCTCTTGCTCGTAGGACCAGAAACTGCATGGGATTCAACTCCATTTCTGACTGGGGAACAAACACTAGCTCGCCTTACAAGAAACACACTCTGCTTTTGAGAAAAGAGCACTCTTCTATTCTTCTGTGTTTCTATATGGTCCGAACAGGGAGCTTGCTCAGAACAAAAGTACTGTGCTCCCTACACACAGGGGCCATATCTAGTTCAACTCTGCTTAGGAAACTGAGAAGAACAGTAGCTCCGCTTCAGTCCATTACACTGTACTTCCTGGGAACAGATGCGATTGGTATTTGCACTGTGTACGGAAATGGGAGTGCAATAGTGACTTTCCTTACCAGAAAACAACTCTTGCTCATAGGACCAAAAACTGCATGTGATTCAACTCCACTTAGGACTGGGAAACAAACGCTAGCTCGCCTTACAAGAAACACACTCTGCTTTTGAGAAAAGAGCACTCTTCTACTCTACTGTGTTTCCTATAGGGCCAGAACAGGGAGTTTGCTCAGAACAAAAGAACTGTGCTTCCTAAAAATACGGGTATATCTAGTACAATTCTGCTTAGGAAACTGACAAGAACAGTAGATCCTCTTCAGTCCAATACAGTGTATATGCTGGAACAGACGCCAGTGCTATTTGCCCTGTGTATGACAATGGGAGCACAATAGTGACTCCTCTTACGTGAAAACAACTCTTGCTTGTAGGACAAGAAAATGCATGTGATTCAACTCCAGTTAGGACTGGGAAACAAACGCTAGCTCTCCTTACAAGAAACACACTCTGCTTTTGAGAAAAGAGCACTCTTCTACTCTACTGTGTTTCCTATGGGGTCCGAACAGTGAGCTTGCTCAGAACAAAAGAACTGTGCTTCCTACACACATGGGCCATATCTAGTTCAACTCTGCTTAGGAACCTGACAAGAACAGTAGCTCCTCTTCAGTCCAATACACTGTACTTGCTGGGAACAAACGCGAGTGCTATTTGCACTGTGTATGGCAAAGGGAGTGCATTAGTGACTTTCCTTACCAGAAAACAACTCTTGCTCGTAGGACCAAAAATTGCATTGATTGAACTCCATTTAGGACTGGGAAACAATCGCTAGCTCGCCTTACAAGAAACACACTCTGCTTTTGAGAAAAGAGCACTCTTCTACTCTACTGTGTTTCCTATAGGGCCAGAACAGTGAGTTTGCTCAGAACAAAAGAACTGTGCTTCCTACAAATATGGCCATATCTAGTTCAATTCTGCTTAGGAAACTGACAAGAACAGTAGATCCTCTTCAGTCCAATACACTGTACATGCTGGGAACAGAGGCCAGTGCTATTTGCCCTGTGTATGACAATGGGAGCTCAATAGTGCCTCTTCTTACCAGAAAACAACTCTTGCTCGTAGGACCAGAAACTGCATGTGATTCAGCTCCATTTAGGACTGGGAAACAAATGCTAGCTCGCCTTACAAGAAACACACTCTGCTTTTGAGAAAACAGCACTCTTATACTCTACTGTGTTTCCTATGGGGTCCGAACAGTGAGCTTGCTCAGAACAAAAGAACTGTGCTTCCTACACACACGGACCATATGTAGTTCAACTCTGCTTAGGAAACTGACAAGAACAGTAGCTCCTATTCAGTCCAATACACTGTACTTGCTGGGAACAGACGCGAGTGCTCTTTGCACTGTGTATGTAAATGGGAGCGCAATAGTGACTTTCCTTACCAGAAAACACCTCTTGCTCGTAGGACCAGAAACTGCATGGGATTCAACTCCATTTAGGACTGGGAAACAAACACTAGCTCCCCTTCCAAGAAACACACTCTGCTTTTGAGAAAAGAGCACTCTTCTACTCTACGGCGTTTCCTATAGGGCCAGAACAGTGAGCTTGCTCAGAACAAAAGAACTGTGCTTCATACAAATACTGCCATATCTAGTTCAATTCTGCTTAGGAAACTGACAAGAACAGTAGCTCCTGTTCAGTCCAATACACTGTACATGCTGGGAACAGATGCCAGAGCTATTTGCCCTGTGTATGACAATGGGAGCACAATAGTGACTCTTCTTACCAGAAAACAACTCTTGCTCATAGGACAAGAATCTGCATGTGATTCAACTCCATTCAGGACTGGGAAACAAACACTAGCTCGCCTAACAAGAAACACACTCTGATTTTGAGAAAAGAGCACTCTTCTACTCTACTGTGTTTCCTATGGGGTCCGAACAGTGAGCTTGCTCAGAACAAAAGAACTGTGCTTCCTACACACACGGGCCATATCTAGTTCAACTCTGCTTAGGAAACTGAAAAGAACGGTAGCTCCTCTTCAGTCTAATACACTGTACTACCTGGGAACAGACGCGAGTGCTATTTGCCCTGTGTATGGCAATAGGAGCACAATAGTGACTCTTCTTATCAGAAAACAACTCTTACTCATAGGACAAGAAACTGCATGGGATTCAACTCCATTTCTGACTGGGAAACAAACACTAGCTCGCCTTACAAGAAACACACTCTGCTTTTGAGAAAAGAGCACTCTTCTTCTCTACTGTGTTTCCTATGGGGTCCGAATAGTGAGCTTGCTCAGAACAAAAGAACTGTGCTTCCTACACACAGGGGCCATATCTAGTTCATCTCTGCTTAGGAAACTGACAAGAACAGTAGCTCTGCTTCAGTCCAATACACTGTACTTGCTGGGAACAGACGCGAGTGCTATTTGCCCTGTGTATGGAAATGGGAGCGCAATAGTGACTTTCCTTACCAGAAAACACCTCTTGTTCGTAGGACCAGAAACTGCATGGGATTCAACTCGATTTCTGACTGGGAAACAAACACTAGCTCGCCTTACAATTAACACACTCTGCTTTTGAGAAAAGAGCACTCATCTACTCTACTGTGTTTTCTATGGGGTCCGAACAGTGAGCTTGCTCAGAACAAAAGAAATGTCCTTCCTACACACAGGGGCCATATCTAGTTCAACTCTGCTTAGGAAACTGACAAGAACAGTAGCTCCGCTTCAGTCCAATACACTGTACTTGCTGGGAACAGTTGCGAGTGCTATTTGCACTGTGTATGGCAATGGGAGCGCAATAGTGACTTTATTACCCGAAAACAACTCTTGCTCATAGGAACAGAAACTGCATGGGATTCAACTCCATTTCTGACTGGGAAACAAACACTAGCTCGCCTTATAAGAAACACACTCTCCTTTTGAGAAAAGAGCACTCTTCTACTCTAATGTCTTTTCTATGGGGTACGAACTGTGAGCTAGCTCAGAACAAAAGAACTGTGCTTCCTACACACAGGGGCCACATCTAGTTCAACTCTGCTTAGGAAACTGACAAGAACAGTAGCTCCACTTCAGTCCAATACACTGTACTTGCTGGGAACAGACGCCAGTGCTATGTGCCCTGTGTATGACAATAGGAGCGCAATAGTGACTCTTCTTCCCAGAAAACAACTCTTGCTCGTAGGACCAGAAACTGCATGGGATTCAACTCCTTTTCTGACTGAAAAACAAACACTAGCTTGCCTTACAAGAAACACACTCTGCTTTTGAGAAAAGAGCACTCTTCTGCTCTACTGTGTTTCCTATGGGGTCCTAACAGTGAGCTTGCTCAGAACAATAGAACTGTGCTTCCTACACACACGGGCCATATCTAGGTCAACTCTGCTTAGGAAACTGACAAGAACGGTAGATCCTCTTCAGTCCAATACACTGTACTAGCTGGGAAAGATGCGAGTCCTATTTGTATTGTGTATGGCAATAGGAGCGCAATAGTGACTCTTTTTATCAGAAAACACCTCTTGCTCGTAGGACCAGAAACTGCATGGGATTCAACTCCATTTCTGACTGGGGAACAAACACTAGCTCGCCTTACAAGAAACACACTCTGCTTTTGAGAAAAGAGCACTCTTCTATTCTTCTGTGTTTCTATATGGTCCGAACAGGGAGCTTGCTCAGAACAAAAGTACTGTGCTCCCTACACACAGGGGCCATATCTAGTTCAACTCTGCTTAGGAAACTGAGAAGAACAGTAGCTCCGCTTCAGTCCATTACACTGTACTTCCTGGGAACAGATGCGATTGCTATTTGCACTGTGTACGGAAATGGGAGTGCAATAGTGACTTTCCTTACCAGAAAACAACTCTTGCTCATAGGACCAAAAACTGCATGTGATTCAACTCCACTTAGGACTGGGAAACAAACGCTAGCTCGCCTTACAAGAAACACACTCTGCTTTTGAGAAAAGAGCACTCTTCTACTCTACTGTGTTTCCTATAGGGCCAGAACAGGGAGTTTGCTCAGAACAAAAGAACTGTGCTTCCTAAAAATACGGGTATATCTAGTACAATTCTGCTTAGGAAACTGACAAGAACAGTAGATCCTCTTCAGTCCAATACAGTGTATATGCTGGAACAGACGCCAGTGCTATTTGCCCTGTGTATGACAATGGGAGCACAATAGTGACTCCTCTTACGTGAAAACAACTCTTGCTTGTAGGACAAGAAAATGCATGTGATTCAACTCCAGTTAGGACTGGGAAACAAACGCTAGCTCTCCTTACAAGAAACACACTCTGCTTTTGAGAAAAGAGCACTCTTCTACTCTACTGTGTTTCCTATGGGGTCCGAACAGTGAGCTTGCTCAGAACAAAAGAACTGTGCTTCCTACACACATGGGCCATATCTAGTTCAACTCTGCTTAGGAACCTGACAAGAACAGTAGCTCCTCTTCAGTCCAATACACTGTACTTGCTGGGAACAAACGCGAGTGCTATTTGCACTGTGTATGGCAAAGGGAGTGCATTAGTGACTTTCCTTACCAGAAAACAACTCTTGCTCGTAGGACCAAAAATTGCATTGATTGAACTCCATTTAGGACTGGGAAACAATCGCTAGCTCGCCTTACAAGAAACACACTCTGCTTTTGAGAAAAGAGCACTCTTCTACTCTACTGTGTTTCCTATAGGGCCAGAACAGTGAGTTTGCTCAGAACAAAAGAACTGTGCTTCCTACAAATATGGCCATATCTAGTTCAATTCTGCTTAGGAAACTGACAAGAACAGTAGATCCTCTTCAGTCCAATACACTGTACATGCTGGGAACAGAGGCCAGTGCTATTTGCCCTGTGTATGACAATGGGAGCTCAATAGTGCCTCTTCTTACCAGAAAACAACTCTTGCTCGTAGGACCAGAAACTGCATGTGATTCAGCTCCATTTAGGACTGGGAAACAAATGCTAGCTCGCCTTACAAGAAACACACTCTGCTTTTGAGAAAACAGCACTCTTATACTCTACTGTGTTTCCTATGGGGTCCGAACAGTGAGCTTGCTCAGAACAAAAGAACTGTGCTTCCTACACACACGGACCATATGTAGTTCAACTCTGCTTAGGAAACTGACAAGAACAGTAGCTCCTATTCAGTCCAATACACTGTACTTGCTGGGAACAGACGCGAGTGCTCTTTGCACTGTGTATGTAAATGGGAGCGCAATAGTGACTTTCCTTACCAGAAAACACCTCTTGCTCGTAGGACCAGAAACTGCATGGGATTCAACTCCATTTAGGACTGGGAAACAAACACTAGCTCGCCTTCCAAGAAACACACTCTGCTTTTGAGAAAAGAGCACTCTTCTACTCTACGGCGTTTCCTATAGGGCCAGAACAGTGAGCTTGCTCAGAACAAAAGAACTGTGCTTCATACAAATACTGCCATATCTAGTTCAATTCTGCTTAGGAAACTGACAAGAACAGTAGCTCCTGTTCAGTCCAATACACTGTACATGCTGGGAACAGATGCCAGAGCTATTTGCCCTGTGTATGACAATGGGAGCACAATAGTGACTCTTCTTACCAGAAAACAACTCTTGCTCATAGGACAAGAATCTGCATGTGATTCAACTCCATTCAGGACTGGGAAACAAACACTAGCTCGCCTAACAAGAAACACACTCTGATTTTGAGAAAAGAGCACTCTTCTACTCTACTGTGTTTCCTATGGGGTCCGAACAGTGAGCTTGCTCAGAACAAAAGAACTGTGCTTCCTACACACACGGGCCATATCTAGTTCAACTCTGCTTAGGAAACTGAAAAGAACGGTAGCTCCTCTTCAGTCTAATACACTGTACTACCTGGGAACAGACGCGAGTGCTATTTGCCCTGTGTATGGCAATAGGAGCACAATAGTGACTCTTCTTATCAGAAAACAACTCTTACTCATAGGACAAGAAACTGCATGGGATTCAACTCCATTTCTGACTGGGAAACAAACACTAGCTCGCCTTACAAGAAACACACTCTGCTTTTGAGAAAAGAGCACTCTTCTTCTCTACTGTGTTTCCTATGGGGTCCGAATAGTGAGCTTGCTCAGAACAAAAGAACTGTGCTTCCTACACACAGGGGCCATATCTAGTTCATCTCTGCTTAGGAAACTGACAAGAACAGTAGCTCTGCTTCAGTCCAATACACTGTACTTGCTGGGAACAGACGCGAGTGCTATTTGCCCTGTGTATGGAAATGGGAGCGCAATAGTGACTTTCCTTACCAGAAAACACCTCTTGTTCGTAGGACCAGAAACTACATGGGATTCAATTCGATTTCTGACTGGGAAACAAACACTAGCTCGCCTTACAATTAACACACTCTGCTTTTGAGAAAAGAGCACTCATCTACTCTACTGTGTTTCCTAAGGTGTCCGAATAGTGAGCTTGCTCAGAACAAAAGAAATGTCCTTCCTACACACAGGGGCCATATCTAGTTCAACTCTGCTTAGGAAACTGACAAGAACAGTAGCTCCGCTTCAGTCCAATACACTGTACTTGCTGGGAACAGTTGCGAGTGCTATTTGCACTGTGTATGGCAATGGGAGCTCAATAGTGACTTTATTACCCGAAAACAACTCTTGCTCATAGGACCAGAAACTGCATGGGATTCAACTCCATTTCTGACTGGGAAACAAACACTAGCTCGCCTTATAAGAAACACACTCTGCTTTTGAGAAAAGAGCACTCTTCTACTCTAATGTCTTTTCTATGGGGTACGAACAGTGAGCTAGCTCAGAACAAAAGAACTGTGCTTCCTACACACAGGGGCCACATCTAGTTCAACTCTGCTTAGGAAACTGACAAGAACAGTAGCTCCACTTCAGTCCAATACACTGTACTTGCTGGGAACAGACGCCAGGGCTATTTGCCCTGTGTATGACAATAGGAGCGCAATAGTGACTCTTCTTACCAGAAAACAACTCTTGCTCGTAGGACCAGAAACTGCATGGGATTCAACTCCTTTTCTGACTGAAAAACAAACACTAGCTTGCCTTACAAGAAACACACTCTGCTTTTGAGAAATGAGCACTCTTCTGCTCTACTGTGTTTTCTATGGGGTCCTAACAGTGAGCTTGCTCAGAACAATAGAACTGTGCTTCCTACACACACGGGCCATATCTAGTTCAACTCTGCTTAGGAAACTGACAAGAACAGTAGATCCTCTTCAGTCCAATACACTGTACTAGCTGGGAAAGATGCGAGTCCTATTTGTATTGTGTATGGCAATAGGAGCGCAATAGTGACTCTTTTTATCCGAAAACACCTCTTGCTCGTAGGACCAGAAACTGCATGGGATTCAACTCCATTTCTGACTGGGGAACAAACACTAGCTCGCCTTACAAGAAACACACTCTGCTTTTGAGAAAAGAGCACTCTTCTATTCTTCTGTGTTTCTATATGGTCCGAACAGGGAGCTTGCTCAGAACAAAAGTACTGTGCTCCCTACACACAGGGGCCATATCTAGTTCAACTCTGCTTAGGAAACTGAGAAGAACAGTAGCTCCGCTTCAGTCCAATACACTGTACTTCCTGGGAACAGATGCGATTGCTATTTGCACTGTGTACGGAAATGGGAGTGCAATAGTGACTTTCCTTACCAGAAAACAACTCTTGCTCATAGGACCAAAAACTGCATGTGATTCAACTCCATTTAGGACTGGGAAACAAACGCTAGCTCGCCTTACAAGAAACACACTCTGCTTTTGAGAAAAGAGCACTCTTCTACTCTACTGTGTTTCCTATAGGGCCAGAACAGTGAGTTTGCTCAGAACAAAAGAACTGTGCTTCCTAAAAATACGGCTATATCTAGTACAATTCTGCTTAGGAAACTGACAAGAACAGTAGATCCTCTTCAGTCCAATACACTGTATATGCTGGGAACAGACGCCAGTGCTATTTGCCCTGTGTATGACAATGGGAGCGCAATAGTGACTCTTCTTACCTGAAAACAACTCTTGCTTGTAGGACAAGAAAATGCATGTGATTCAACTCCATTTAGGACTGGGAAACAAACGCTAGCTCTCCTTACAAGAAACACACTCTGCTTTTGAGAAAAGAGCACTCTTCTACTCTACTGTGTTTCCTATGGGGTCCGAACAGTGAGCTTGCTCAGAACAAAAGAACTGTGCTTCCTACACACATGGGCCATATCTAGTTCAACTCTGCTTAGGAACCTGACAAGAACAGTAGCTCCTCTTCAGTCCAATACACTGTACTTGCTGGGAACAAACGCGAGTGCTATTTGCACTGTGTATGGCAAAGGGAGTGCATTAGTGACTTTCCTTACCAGAAAACAACTCTTGCTCGAAGGACCAAAAATTGCATTGATTCAACTCCATTTAGGACTGGGAAACAATCGCTAGCTCGCCTTACAAGAAACACACTCTGCTTTTGAGAAAAGAGCACTTTTCTACTCTACTGTGTTTCCTATAGGGCCAGAACAGTGAGTTTGCTCAGAACAAAAGAACTGTGCTTCCTACAAATACGGCCATATCTAGTTCAATTCTGCTTAGGAAACTGACAAGAACAGTAGATCCTCTTCAGTCCAATACACTGTACATGCTGGGAACAGAGGCCAGTGCTATTTGCCCTGTGTATGACAATGGGAGCTCAATAGTGCCTCTTTTTACGAGAAAACAACTCTTGCTCGTAGGACAAGAAACTGCATGTGATTCAACTCCATTTAGGACTGGGAAACAAACGCTAGCTCGCCTTACAAGAAACACACTCTGCTTTTGAGAAAAGAGCACTCTTCTACTCTACTGTGTTTCCTATGGGGTCCAAACAGTGAGCTTGCTCAGAAAAATAGAACTGTGCTTCCTACACACATGGGCCATATCTATATCAACTCTGCTTAGGAAACTGACATGAACAACAGCTCCTCTTCAGTCCAATACACTGTACTTGCTGGGAACAGACGCCATGCTATTTGCACTGTGTATGGCAATGGGAGCTCAATAGTGACTTTCCTTAACAGAAAACAACTCTTGGTCATAGGACCAGAAACTGCATGTGATTCAACTCCGTTTAGGACTGGGAAACAAACGCTAGCTCGCCTTACAAGAAACACACTCTGCTTTAGAGAAAAGAGCACTCTTCTACTCTACTGTGTTTCCTTTGGGGTCCGAACAGTGAGCTTGCTCAGAATAAAAGGACTGTGCTTCCTACACACACGGACCATATGTAGTTCAACTGGGCTTAGGAAACTGACAAGAACATTAGCTCCTATTCAGTCCAATACACTGTACTTGCTGGGAACAGACGCGAGTGCTATTTGCACTGTGTATGTAAATGGGAGCACAATAGTGACTTTCCTTACCAGAAAACAACTCTTGGCCGTAGGACCAAAAACTGCATGTGATTCAACTCCATTTAGGACTGGGAAACAAACGCTATCTCGCCTTACAAAAAACACACTCTGCTTTTGAGAAAAGAGCACTCCTCTACTCTACTGTGTTTCCTAGGGGGTCTGAACAGTGTGCTTGCTCAGAACAAAAGAACTGTGCTTCCTACACACACGGGCCATATCTAGTTCATCTCTGCTTATGAAACTGACAAGAACAGTAGCTCCGCTTCAGTCCAATACACTATACTTGCTGGGAACAGACGCGAGTGCTATTTGCACTGTGTATGGAAAAGGGAGCGCAATAGTTACATTCCTTACCAGAAAATACCTCTTGCTCGTAGGACCAGAAACTGCATGGGATTCAACTCCATTTCTGACTGGGAAACAAACACTAGCTCGCCTTACAAGAAACACACTCTGCTTTTGAGAAAAGAGCACTCTTCTACTCTACTGTGTTTTATGGGGTCCGAACAGTGAGCTTGCTCAGAACAAAAGAACTGTGCTTCCTACACACAGGGGCCATATCTAGTTCAACTCTGCTTAGGAAACTGACAAGAACAGTAGCTCCGCTACAGTCCAATACACTGTATTTGCTGGGAACAGATGCGAGTGCTATTTGCACTGTGTTTGACAATGGGAACACAATAGTGACTTTATTACCAGAAAACAACTCTTGCTCGTAGGACCAAAAACTGCATGTGATTCAACTCCATTTAGGACTGGGAAACAAACGCTAGCTCGCCTTACAAGAAACACACTCTGCTTTAGAGAAAAGAGCACTCTTCTACTCTACTGTGTTTCCTATAGGGCCAGAACAGTGAGCTTGCTCAGAAGAAAAGAACTGTGCTTCATACAATTACTGCCATATCTAGTTCAATTCTGCTTAGGAAACTGAAAAGAACAGTAGCTCCTGTTCAGTCCAATACACTGTACAAGCTGGGAACAGACGCCAGAGGTATTTGCACCGTGTATTACAATGGGAGCGCAATAGTGACTCTTCTTACCAGAAAACAACTCTTGCTCGTAGGACAAGAATCTGCATGGGATTCAACTCCATTTAGGACTGGGAAAGAAACTCTAGCAGGCCAAACAAGAAACACACTATGCTTTTGAGAAAAGAGCACTCTTCTACTCTACTGTGTTTCCTAGAGGGTCTGAACAGTGTGCTTGCTCAGAAAAAAGAACTGTGCTTCCTACACACACGGGCCATATCTAGTTCAACTCTGCTTAAGAAACTGACAAGAACGGTAGCTCCTCTTCAGTCCAATACACTGTGCTAGCTGGGAACAGACGCGAGTGCTCTTTGCCCTGTGTATGGCAATAGGACCACAATAGTGACTCTTCTTATCAGAAAACAACTCTTACTCATAGGACCAGAAACTGCATGGGATTCAACTCCATTTCTGACTGGGAAACAAACACTAGCTCGCCTTACAAGAAACAAACTCTGCTTTTGAGAAAAGAGCACTCTTCTACTCTACTGTGTTTCCTATGGGGTCCGAACAGTGAGCTTGCTCAGAACAAAAGTACTGTGCTTCCTACACACAGGGGCCATATCTAGTTCAACTCTGCTTAGGAAACTGACAAGAACAGTAGCTCCGCTTCAGACCAATACACTGTACTTGCTGGGAACAGACGCGAGTGCTATTTGCACTGAGTATGGAAATGGGAGCTCAATAGTGACTTTCCTTACCAGAAAACAACTCTTGCTCGTAGGACCAAAAACGGCATATAATTCAAATCTGTTCAGGACTGGGAAACAAATGCTAGCTCGCCTTACAAGAAACACACTCTGCTTTTGAGAAAAGAGCACTCTTCTACTCTACTGTGTTTCCTATAGGGCCAGAACAGTGAGATTGCTCAGAACAAAAGAACTGTGCTTTATACAAATACTGCCATATCTAGTTAAATTCTGCTTAGGAAACTGAAAAGAACAGTAGCTCCTGTTCAGTGCAATACACTGTACATTCTGGAAACAGACGCCAGTGCTATTTGCCCTGTGCATGACAATGGGAGCGCAATAGTGACTCTTCTTACCAGAAAAAAACTCTTGCTCGTAGGACAAGAAACTGCATGTGATTCAACTCCATTTAGGACTGGGAAACAAACGCTAGCTCGCGTAACAAGAAACACACACTGCTTTTGAGAAAAGAGTACTCTTCTAGTCAACTGTGTTTCTTATGGGGTCCGAACAGTGAGCTTGCTCAGAACAAAAGAACTGGGCTTCCTACACACACGGGCCATATCTAGTTCAACTCTGCTTAGGAAACTGACAAGAACAGTAGCTCCGCTTCAGTCCAATACACTGTACTTGCTATGAACAGATGCGAGTGCTATTTACACTGTGTATGGCAATGGGAGTGCAACAGTGACTTTATTACCAGAAAACAACTCTTGCTCGCAGGACCAAAAACTGCATGTGATTCAACTCCATTTAGGACTGGGAAACAAATGCTAGCTCGCCTTACAAGAAACACACTCTGCTTTTGAAAAAAGAGCACTCTTCTACTCTACTGTGTTTCCTATGGGGTCCAAACATTGAGCTTGCTCAGAACAAAAGAACTGTGCTTCCTACACACACGGGACATATCTAGTTCATCTCTGCTTAGGAAACTGACAAGAACAATAGCTCCGCTTCAGTCCAATACACTGTACTTCCTGGGAACAGACACGAGTGCTATTTGCCCTGTGTATGGAAATGGGAGCGCAATAGTGACTTTCCTTACCAGAAAACACCTCTTGTTCATAGGACCAGAAACTGCATGGGATTCAACTCCATTTCTGACTGGGAAACAAACACTAGCTCGCCTTCCAAGAAACACACTCTGCTTTTGAGAAAAGAGCACTCTTCTACTCTACTGTGTTTCCTATGGGGTCCGAATAGTGAGCTTGCTCAGAACAAAAGAACTGTGCTTCCTACAAACAGGGGCCATATCTAGTTGAACTCTGCTTCGGAAACTGACAAGAACAGTAGCTCCGCTTCAGTCCAATACACTGTACTTGCTGGGAACAAATGCGAGTGCTATTTACACTGTATATGGCAATGGGAGCGCAACAGTGACTTTATTACCAGAAAACAACTCTTGCTCGTAGGACCAAAAACTGCATGTGATTCAACTCCATTTAGGTCTGGGAAACAAACGCTAGCTCGCCTTCCAAGAAACACACTCTGCTTTTGAGAAAAGAGCACTCTTCTACTCTACTGTGTTTCCTATGGGGTCCGAACATTGAGCTTGCTCAGAACAAAAGAACTGTGCTTCCTACACACACGTGCCATATCTAGTTCAACTCTGCTTAGGAAACTGACAAGAACAGTAGCTCCTATTCAGTCCAATACACTGTACTTGCTGGGAACAGACGCGAGTGCTATTTGCACTGTGTATGGCAATGGGAGCACAATAGTGACTTTTTTTACCAGAAAACAACTCTTGCTCTTAGGACCAGAAACTGCATGTGATTCAGCTCCATTTACGACTGGGAAACAAACGCTAGCTCGCCTTACAAGAAACACACTCTGCTTTTGAGAAAACAGCACTCTTATACTCTACTGTGTTTCCTTTGGGGTCCGAACAGTGAGCTTGCTCAGAACAAAAGAACTGTGCTTCCTACACACACGGACCATATGTAGTTCAACTCTGCTTAGGAAACTGACAAGAAAAGTAGCTCCTCTTCAGTCCAATACACTGTACTTGCTGGGAACAGACGCGAGTGCTCTTTGCACTGTGTATGTAAATGGGAGCGCAATAGTGACTTTCCTTACCAGAAAACACCTTTTGCTCGTAGGACCAAAAACTGCATGGGATTCAACTTCATTTCTGACTGGGAAACAAACACTAGCTCGCCTTATAGGAAACACACTCTGCTTTTGAGAAAAGAGCACTCTTCTACTCTACTGTGTTTCCTATGGGGTCCGAATAGTGAGCTTGCTCAGAACAAAAGAACTGTGCTTCCTACACACAGGGGCCATATCTAGTTCAACTCTGCTTCGGAAACTGACAAGAACAGTAGCTCCACTTCAGTCCAATACACTGTACTTGCTGGGAACAGACGCGAGTGCTATTTACACTGTATATGGCAATGGGAGCGCAACAGTGACTTTATTACCAGAAAACAACTCTTGCTCATAGGACCAAAAACTGCATGTGATTCAACTCCATTTAGGTCTGGGAAACAAACGCTAGCTCGCCTTCCAAGAAACACACTCTGCTTTTGAGAAAAGAGCACTCTTCTACTCTACTGTGTTTCCTATGGTGTCCGAACATTGAGCTTGCTCAGAACAAAAGAACTGTGCTTCCTACACACAGGGGCTATATCTAGTTCAACTCTGCTTAGGAAACTGACAAGAACAATAGCTCCACTTCAGTCCAATACACTGTACTTGCTGGGAACAGACGCCAGTGCTATTTGCCCTGTGTACGACAATGGGAGCGCAATAGTGACTCTTCTTACAAGAAAACAACTCTTGTTCATAGGACCAGAAACTGCATGGGATTCAACTCCATTTTTGACTGGAAAACAAACACTATCTCGCGTTACAAGAAACATACTCTCCTTTTGAGAAAAGAGCACTCTTCTACTCTAATGTGTTTCCTATGTGGTCCGAATAGTGAGCTTGCTCAGAACAAAAGAACTGTGCTTCCTACACACATGGGCCATATCTAGTTCAACTCTGCTTAGGAAACTGACAAGAACAGTAGCTCCGCTTCAGACCAATACACTGTACTTGCTGGGAACAGACGCGAGTGCTATTTGCACTGAGTATGGAAATTGGAGCTCAATAGTGACTTTCCTTACCAGAAAACAACTCTTGCTCGTAGGACCAAAAACGGCATGTGATTCAAATCCGTTTAGGACTGGGAAACAAACGCCAGCTCTCCTTACAAGAAACACACTCTGCTTTTGAAAAAAGAGCACTCTTCTACTCTACTGTGTTTCCTATGGGGTCCGAACATTGAGCTTGCTCAGAACAAAAGAACTGTGCTTCCTACACACACGGGCCATATCTAGTTCAACTCTGCTTAGGAAACTGACAAGAACAGTAGCTCCTATTCAGTCCAATAAACTGTACTTGCTGGGAACAGACGCGAGTGCTATTTGCACTGTGTATGGCAATGGGAGCACAATAGTGACTTTTTTCACCAGAAAACAACTCTTGCTCGTGGGACCAGAAACTGCATGTGATTCAGCTCCATTTAGGACTGGGAAACAAACGCTAGCTCGCCTTACAAGAAACACACTCTGCTTTTTTTAAAACAGCACTCTTCTACTCTAATGTGTTTCCTTTGGGGTCCGAACAGTGAGCTTGCTCAGAACAAAAGAACTGTGCTTCCTACACACACGGACCATATGTAGTTCAACTCTGCTTAGGAAACTGACAAGAACAGTAGTTCCTATTCAGTCCAATACACTGTACTTGCTGGGAACAGACGCGAGTGCTCTTTGCACTTTGTATGTAAATGGGAGCGCAATAGTGACTTTCCTTACCAGAAAACACCTCCTGCTCGTAGGACCAAAAACTGCATGGGATTCAACTCCATTTCTGACTGGGAAACAAACACTAGCTCGCCTTACAGGAAACACACTCTGCTTTTGAGAAAAGAGTACTCTTCTACTCTACGGTGTTTCCTATAGGGCCAGAACAGTGAGCTTGCTCAGAACAAAAGAACTGTGCTTCATACAAATACTGCCATATCTAGTTCAATTCTGCTTAGGAAACTGACAAGAACAGTAGCTCCTGTTCAGTCCAATACACTGTACATGCTGGGAACAGATGCCAGAGCTATTTGCCCTGTGTATGACAATGGGAGCGCAATAGTGACTCTTCTTACCAGAAAACAACTCTTGCTCGTAGGACAAGAATCTGCATGTGATTCAACTCCATTTAGGACTGGGAAACAAACGCTAGCTCGCCTAACAAGAAACACACTCTGCTTTTGAGAAAAGAGCACTCTTCTACTCTACTGTGTTTCCTATGGTGTCCGAACAGTGAGCTTGCTCAGAACAAAAGAACTGTGCTTCCTACACACACGGGCCATATCTAGTTCAACTCTGCGTAGGAAACTGACAAGAACGGTAGCTCCTCTTCAGTCCAATACACTGTACTAGCTGGGAACAGACGCGAGTGCTATTTGCCCTGTGTATGGCAATAGGAGCACAATAGTGACTCTTCTTATCAGAAAACTACTCTTACTCATAGGACAAGAAACTGCATGGGATTCAACTCCATTTCTGACTGGGAAACAAACACTAGCTCGCCTTACAAGAAACACACTCTGCTTTTGAGAAAAGAGCACTCTTCTACTCTACTGTGTTTCCTATGGGGTCCGAATAGTGAGCTTGCTCAGAACAAAAGAACTGTGCTTCCTACACACAGGGGCCATATCTAGTTCAACTCTGCTTAGGAAACTGACAAGAACAGTAGCTCCGCTTCAGTCCAATACACTGTACTTGCTGGGAACAGATGCGAGTGCTATTTATACTGTATATGGCAATGGGAGCGCAACAGTGACTTTATTACCAGAAAACAACTCTTGCTCGTAGGACCAAAAACTGCATGTGATTCAACTCCATTTAGGTCTGCGAAACAAACGCTAGCTCACCTTAGAAGAAACACACTCTGCTTTTGAGAAAAGAGCAGTCTTCTACTCTACTGTGTTTCCTATGGGGTCCGAACATTGAGCTTGCTCATAACAAAAGAACTGTGCTTCCTACACACACGGGCCATATCTAGTTCAACTCTGCATAGGAAACTGACAAGAACAGTAGCTCCGCTTCTGTCCAATACACTGTACTTCCAGGGAACAGACGCGAGGGCTATTTGCCCTGTGTATGAAAATGGGAGCGCAATAGTGACTTTCCTTACCAGAAAACA
Source organism: Peromyscus eremicus (assembly GCF_949786415.1). Classification (NCBI taxonomy): domain Eukaryota; kingdom Metazoa; phylum Chordata; class Mammalia; order Rodentia; family Cricetidae; genus Peromyscus; species Peromyscus eremicus. Next base: position 106,124 of record NW_026734442.1, on the reverse strand, counting down.
CCTCTTGTTCATAGGACCAGAAACTGCATGGGATTCAACTCCATTTCTGACTGGGAAACAAACACTAGCTCACCTTACAGAAACACACTCTGCTTTTGAGAAAAGAGCACTCTTCTACTCTACTGTGTTTCCTATGGGGTCCGAATAGTGAGCATGCTCAGAACAAAAGAACTGTGCTTCCAACAAACAGGGGCCATATCAGTTTAAACTCTGCTTCGGAAACTGACAAGAACAGTAGCTCCGCTTCAGTCCAATACACTGTACTTGCTGGGAACAGATGCGAGTGCTATTTACACTGTATAAGGCAATGGGAGCACAACAGTGACTTTAATACCAAAAAACAACTCTTGCTCGTAGGACCAAAAACTGCATGTGATTCAACTCCATTTAGGTCTGGGAAACAAACGCTAGCTCGCCTTCCAAGAAACACACTCTGCTTTTGAGAAAAGAGCACTCTTCTACTCTACTGTGTTTCCTATAGGGCCAGAACAGTGAGCTTGCTCAGAACAAAAGAACTGTGCTTCATACAAATACTGCCATATCTAGTTCAATTCTGCTTAGGAAACTGACAAGAACAGTAGCTCCTGTTCAGTCCAGTACACTGTACATGCTGGGAACAGATGCTAGAGCTATTTGCCCTGTGTATGACAATGGGAGCGCAATAGTGACTCTTCTTACCAGAAAACAACTCTTGCTCGTAGGACAAGAATCTGCATGGGATTCAACTCCAGTTAGGACTGGGAAACAAACGCTAGCTCGCCTAACAAGAAACACACTCTGCTTTTGAGAAAAGAGCACTCTTCTACTCTACTGTGTTTCCTATGGGGTCCGAACAGTGAGCTTGCTCAGAACAAAAGAACTGTGCTTCCTACACACATGGGCCATATCTAGTTCAACTCTGCTTAGGAAACTGACAAGAACGGTAGCTCCTCTTCAGTCCAATACACTGTACTACCTGGGAACAGACGCGAGTGCTATTTGCCCTGTGTATGGCAATAGGAGCACAATAGTGACTCTTCTTATCAGAAAAAAACTCTTACTCATAGGACAAGAAACTGCATGGGATTCAACTCCATTTCTGACTGGGAAACAAACACTAGCTCGCCTTACAAGAAACACACTCTGCTTTTGAGAAAAGAGCACTCTTCTACTCTACTGTGTTTCCTATGGGGTCCGAATAGTGAGCTTGCTCAGAACAAAAGAACTGTGCTTCCTACAAACAGGGGCTATATCTAGTTCAACTCTGCTTAGGAAACTGACAAGAACAGTAGCTCCGCTTCAGTCCAATACACTGTACTTGCTGGGAACAAATGCGAGTGCTATTTACACTGTATATGGCAATGGGAGCGCAACAGTGACTTTATTACCAGAAAACAACTCTTGCTCGTAGGACCAAAAACTGTATGTGATTCAACTCCATTTAGGACTGGGAAACAAACGCTAGCTCGCCTTACAAGAAACACACTCTGCTTTTGATAAAAGAGCACTCTTCTACTCTACTGTGTTTCCTATGGGGTCCGAACATTGAGCTTGCTCAGAACAAAAGAAATGTGCTTCCTACACACAGGGGCCATATCTAGTTCAACTCTGCTTAGGAAACTGACAAGAACAGTAGCTCCACAACAGTCCAATGCACTGTACTTGCTGGGAACAGACGCCAGTGCTATTTGCCCTGTGTATGACAATGGGAGCGCAATAGTGACTCTTCTTACCAGAAAACAACTCTTGCTCGTAGGACCAGAAACTGCATGGGATTCAACTCCATTTCTGACTGAAAAACAAACACTAGCTTGCCTTACAAGAAACACACTCTGCTTTTGAGAAATGAGCACTCTTCTGCTCTACTGTGTTTCCTATGGGGTCCTAACAGTGAGCTTGCTCAGAACAAAAGAACTGTGCTTCCTACACACACGGGCCATATCTAGTTCAACTCTGCTTAGGAAACTGACAAGAACGGTAGCTCCGCTTCAGTCCAATACACTGTACTAGCTGGGAACAGACGCGAGTGCTATTTGCACTGTGTATGGCAATAGGAGCACAATAGTGACTCTTCTTATCAGAAAACAACTCTTACTCATAGGACAAGAAACTGCATGGGATTCAACTCCATTTCTGACTGGGAAACAAACACTAGCTCGCCTTACAAGAAAGACTCTCTGATTTTGATAAAAGAGCACTCTTCTACTCTACTGTGTTTCCTATGGGGTCCGAATAGGGAGCTTGCTCAGAACAAAAGAACTGTGCTTCCTGCACACAGGGGCCAAATCTAGTTCAACTCTGCTTAGGAAACTGACAAGAACAGTAGCTCCGCTTCAGTCCAATACACTGTAATTGCTGGGAACAGACGCGAGTGCTATTTGCACTGTTTATAGAAATGGGAGCGCAATAGTGACTTTCCTTACCAGAAAACAAATCTTGGTCGGAGGACCAAAAACTGCATGTGATTCAACTCAATTTAGGACTGGGAAACAAATGCTAGCTCGCCTTACAAGAAACACACTCTGCTTTTGAGAAAAGAGCACTCTTCTACTCTAGTGTGTTTCCTATTGGGCCAGAACAGTGAATTTGCTCAGAACAAAAGAACTGTGCTTCCTATACACGTGGGCCATATCTAGTTCAACTCTGCTTAGGAAACTGACAAGAACAGTAGCTCCGCTTCAGTCCAATACACTGTACTTGCTGGGAGCAGACGCGAGTGCTATTTGCACTGAGTATGGAAATGGGAGCGCAATAGTGACTTTCCTTACCAGAAAACAACTCTTGCTCGTAGGACCAGAAACTGCATGTGATTCAACTCCGTTTAGGACTGGGAAACAAATGCTAGCTCGCCTTACAAGAAACAAACTCTGCTTTTGAGAAAAGAGCACTCTTCTACTCTACTGTGTTTCCTATAGGGCCAGAACAGTGAGCTTGCTCAGATGAAAAGAACTGTGCTTCATACAAACACTGCCATATATAGTTCAATTCTGCTTAGGAAACTGAAAAGAACAGTAGCTCCTGTTCAGTCCAATACACTGTACATGCTGGGAACAGATGCGAGTGCTATTTACACGGTGCATGGCAATGGGAGCGCAACAGTGACTTTATTAACAGAAAACAACTCTTGCTCGCAGGAACAAAAACTGCATGTGATTCAACTCCATTTAGGACTGGGATACAAACGCTAGCTCGCCTAACAAGAAACACACTCTGCTTTTGAGAAAAGAGCACTCTTCTACTCTACTGTGTTTCCTATGGTGTCCGAACAGTGAGCTTGCTCAGAACAAAAGAACTGTGCTTCCTACACACACGGGCCATATCTAGTTCAACTCTGCGTAGGAAACTGACAAGAACGGTAGCTCCTCTTCAGTCCAATACACTGTACTAGCTGGGAACAGAAACGAGTGCTATTTGCCCTGTGTATGGCAATAGGAGCATAATAGTGACTCTTCTTTTCAGAAAACTACTCTTACTCATAGGACAAGAAACTGCATGGGATTCAACTCCATTTCTGACGGGGAAACAAACACTAGCTCACCTTACAAGAAACACACTCTGCTTTTGAGAAAAGAGCACTCTTCTACTCTACTGTGTTTCCTATGGGGTTCGAATAGTGAGCTTGCTCAGAACAAAAGAACTGTGCTTCCTACACACAGGGGCCATATCTAGTTCAACTCTGCTTAGGAAACTGACAAGAACAGTAGCTCCGCTTCAGTCCAATACACTGTACTTGCTGGGAACAGATGCGAGTGCTATTTACACTGTATATGGCAATGGGAGCGCAACAGTGACTTTATTACCAGAAAACAACTCTTGCTCGTAGGACCAAAAACTGCATGTGATTCAACTCCATTTAGGTCTGCGAAACAAACGCTAGCTCGCCTTAGAAGAAACACACTCTGCTTTTGAGAAAAGAGCAGTCTTCTACTCTACTGTGTTTCCTATGGGGTCCGAACATTGAGCTTGCTCATAACAAAAGAACTGTGCTTCCTACACACACGGGCCATATCTAGTTCATCTCTGCTTAGGAAACTGACAAGAACAGTAGCTCCGCTTCAGTCCAATACACTGTACTTCCAGGGAACAGTCGCGAGGGCTATTTGCCCTGTGTATGAAAATGGGAGCGCAATAGTGACTTTCATTACCAGAAAACACCTCTTGTTCGTAGGACCAGAAACTGCATGGGATTCAACTCCATTTCTGACTGGGAAACAAACACTAGCTCACCTTACAAGAAACACACTCTGCTTTTGAGAAAAGAGCACTCTTCTACTCTACTGTGTTTCCTATGGGGTACGAAAAGTGAGCTTGCTCAGAACAAAAGAACTGTGCTTCGTACACACAGGGGCCATATCTAGTTCAACTCTGCTTCGGAAACTGACAAGAACAGTAGCTCCGCTTCAGTCCATTACACTGTACTTGCTGGGAACAGATGCGAGTGCTATTTACACTGTATACGGCAATGGGAGCACAACAGTGACTTTATTACCAGAAAACAACTCTTGCTCGTAGGACCAAAAACTGCATGTGATTCATCTCCATTTAGGTCTGGAAAACAAACGCTAGCTCGCCTTCCAAGAAACACACTCTGCTTTTGAGAAAAGAGCACTCTTCTACTCTACTGTGTTTCCTATAGGGCCAGAACAGTGAGCTTGCTCAGAACAAAAGAACTGTGGTTCATACAAATACTGCCATATCTAGTTCAATTCTGCTTAGGAAACTGACAAGAACAGTAGCTCCTGTTCAGTCCAATACACTGTACATGCTGGGAACAGATGCTAGAGCTATTTGCCCTGTGTATGACAATGGGAGCGCAATAGTGACTCTTCTTACCAGAAAACAACTCTTGCTCGTAGGACAAGAATCTGCATGGGATTCAACTCCAGTTAGGACTGGGAAACAAACGCTAGCTCGCCTAACAAGAAACACACTCTGCTTTTGAGAAAAGAGCACTCTTCTACTCAACTGTGTTTCCTATGGGGTCCGAACAGTGAGCTTGCTCAGAACAAAAGAACTGTGCTTCCTACACACACGGGCCATATCTAGTTCAACTCTGCTTAGGAAACTGACAAGAACGGTAGCTCCTCTTCAGTCCAATACACTGTACTACCTGGGAACAGACGCGAGTGCTATTTGCCCTGTGTATGGCAATAGGAGCACAATAGTGACTCTTCTTATCAGAAAACAACTCTTACTCATAGGACAAGAAACTGCATGGGATTCAACTCCATTTCTGACTGGGAAACAAACACTAGCTCGCCTTACAAGAAACACACTCTGCTTTTGAGAAAAGAGCACTCTTCTACTCTACTGTGTTTCCTATGGGGTCTGAATAGTGAGCTTGCTCAGAACAAAAGAACTGTGCTTCCTACAAACAGGGGCTATAACTAGTTCAACTCTGCTTAGGAAACTGACAAGAACAGTAGCTCCGCTTCAGTCCAATACACTGTACTTGCTGGGAACAAATGCGAGTGCTATTTACACTGTATATGGCAATGGGAGCGCAACAGTGACTTTATTACCAGAAAACAACTCTTGCTCGTAGGACCAAAAACTGTATGTGATTCAACTCCATTTAGGACTGGGAAACAAACGCTAGCTCGCCTTACAAGAAACACACTCTGCTTTTGAGAAAAGAGCACTCTTCTACTCTACTGTGTTTCCTATGGGGTCCGAACAGTGAGCTTGCTCAGAACAAAAGAAATGTGCTTCCTACACACAGGGGCCATATCTAGTTCAACTCTGCTTAGGAAACTGACAAGAACAGTAGCTCCACAACAGTCCAATGCACTGTACTTGCTGGGAACAGACGCCAGTGCTATTTGCCCTGTGTATGACAATGGGAGCGCAATAGTGACTCTTCTTACCAGAAAACAACTCTTGCTCGTAGGACCAGAAACTGCATGGGATTCAACTCCAATTCTGACTGAAAAACAAACACTAGCTTGCCTTACAAGAAACACACTCTGCTTTTGAGAAATGAGCACTCTTCTGCTCTACTGTGTTTCCTATGGGGTCCTAACAGTGAGCTTGCTCAGAACAAAAGAACTGTGCTTCCTACACACACGGGCCATATCTAGTTCAACTCTGCTTAGGAAACTGACAAGAACGGTAGCTCCTCTTCAGTCCAATACACTGTACTAGCTGGGAACAGACGCGAGTGCTATTTGCACTGTGTATGGCAATAGGAGCACAATAGTGACTCTTCTTATCAGAAAACAACTCTTACTCATAGGACAAGAAACTGCATGGGATTCAACTCCATTTCTGACTGGGAAACAAACACTAGCTCGCCTTACAAGAAAGACTCTCTGATTTTGATAAAAGAGCACTCTTCTACTCTACTGTGTTTCCTATGGGGTCCAAATAGGGAGCTTGCTCAGAACAAAAGAACTGTGCTTCCTGCACACAGGGGCCAAATCTAGTTCAACTCTGCTTAGGAAACTGACAAGAACAGTAGCTCCGCTTCAGTCAAATACACTGTAATTGCTGGGAACAGACGCGAGTGCTATTTGCACTGTGTATAGAAATGGGAGCGCAATAGTGACTTTCCTTACCAGAAAAAAAATCTTGGTCGGAGGACCAAAAACTGCATGTGATTCAACTCAATTTAGGACTGGGAAACAAATGCTAGCTCGCCTTACAAGAAACACACTCTGCTTTTGAGAAAAGAGCACTCTTCTACTCTAGTGTGTTTCCTATTGGGCCAGAACAGTGAATTTGCTCAGAACAAAAGAACTGTGCTTCCTATACACGTGGGCCATATCTAGTTCAACTCTGCTTAGGAAACTAACAAGAACAGTAGCTCCGCTTCAGTCCAATACACTGTACTTGCTGGGAGCAGACGCGAGTGCTATTTGCACTGAGTATGGAAATGGGAGCGCAATAGTGACTTTCCTTACCAGAAAACAACTCTTGCTCGTAGGACCAGAAACTGCATGTGATTCAACTCCGTTTAGGACTGGGAAACAAATGCTAGCTCGCCTTACAAGAAACAAACTCTGCTTTTGAGAAAAGAGCACTCTTCTACTCTACTGTGTTTCCTATAGGGCCAGAACAGTGAGCTTGCTAAGATCAAAAGAACTGTGCTTCATACAAACACTGCCATATATAGTTCAATTCTGCTTAGGAAACTGAAAAGAACAGTAGCTCCTGTTCAGTCCAATACACTGTACATGCTGGGAACAGATGCGAGTGCTATTTACACGGTGCATGCCAATGGGAGCGCAACAGTGACTTTATTAACAGAAAACAACTCTTGCTCGCAGGAACAAAAACTGCATGTGATTCAACTCCATTTAGGACTGGAATACAAACGCTAGCTCGCCTTACAAGAAACACACTCTGCTTTTGAGAAAAGAGCAGTCTTCTACTCTACTGTGTTTCCTATGGGGTCCGAACATTGTGCTTGCTCAGAACAAAAGAACTGTGCTTCCTACACACACGGGCCATATCTAGTTCAACTCTGCTTAGGAAACTTACGAGAACAGTAGCTTCTCTTCAGTCCAATACACTGTACTTGCTGGGAACAGATGCGATTGCTATTTGCACTGTGTATGGCAATGGGAGCGCAATAGTGACTTTCCTTACCAGAAAACAATTCTTGCTCGTAGGACCAGAAACTGCATGTGATTCAGCTCCATTTCGGACGGGAAAAAAAATGCTAGCTTGCCTTACAAGAAACACACTCTGCTTTTGAGAAAAGAGCACTCTTCTACACTACTGTGTTTCCTATGGTGTCCGAACAGTGAGCTTGCTCAGAACAAAAGAACTGTGCTTCCTACGCACACGGGCCATATCTAGTTCAACACTGCTTAGAAAACTGACAAGAACGGTAGCTCGTCTTCAGTCCAATACACTGTACTAGCTGGGAACAGACGCGAGTGCTATTTGCCCTGTGTATGGCAATAGGAGCACAATAGTGACTCTTCTTATCAGAAAACAACTCTTACTCATAGGACAAGAAACTGCATGGGATTCAACTCCATTTCTGACTGGGAAACAAACACTAGCTCGCCTTACAAGAAACACACTCTGCTTTTGAGAAAAGAGCACTCTTCTACTCTACTGTGTTTCTTATGGGGTCCGAATAGTGAGCTTGCTCAGAACAAAAGAACTGTGCTTCCTACACACAGGGGCCATATCTAGTTCAACTCTGCTTAGGAAAGTGACAAGAACAGTAGCTCCGCTTCAGTCAAATACACTGTACTTGCTGGGAACAGATGCGAGTGCTATTTACACTGTGTATGGCAATGGGAGCGCAACAGTGACTTTATTACCAGAAAACAACTCTTGCTCCTAGGACCAAAAACAGCATGTTATTCAACTCCATTTAGGACTGGGAAACAAACGCTAGCTCGCCTTACAAGAAACACACTCTGCTTTTGAGAAAAGAGGAGTCTTCTACTCTACTGTGTTTCCTATGGGGTCCGAACACTGAGCTTGCTCAGAACAAAAGAACTGTGCTTCCTACACACACGGGCCATATCTAGTTCAACTCTGCTTAGGAAACTGACAAGAACAGTAGCTCCTCTGCAGTCCAATACACTGTACTAGCTGGGAACAGACGCGAGTGCTATTAGTACTGTGTATGGCAAAGGGAGCACAATAGTGACTTTCCTTACCAGAAAACAACTCTTGCTCGTAGGTTCAGAAACTGCATATGATTCAGCTCCATTTAGGACTGGGAAACAAATGCTAGCTCGCCTTTCAAGAAACACACTCTGCTTTTGAGAAAAGAGCACTCTTCTACTCTACTGTGTTTCCTATGGGTTCCGAACAGTGAGCTTGCTCAGAACAAAAGAACTGTGCTTCCTACACACACGGACCATATGTAGTTCACCTCTGCTTAGGAAACTGACAAGAACAGTAGCTCCTATTCAGTCCAATACACTGTACTTGCTGGGAACAGACGCCAGTGCTATTTGCACTGTGTATGGCAATAGGAGCACAATAGTGTTTCTTCTTATCAGAAAACAACTCTTGCTCATAGGACCAGAAACTGCATGTGATTCAACTCCGTTTAGGACTGGGAAACAAACACTAGCTCACCTTACAAGAAAGACACTCTGCTTTTGAGAAAAGAGCACTCTTCTACTCTACTGTGTTTCCTATAGGGTCTGAATAGTGAGCTTGCTCAGAACAAAAGAACTGTGCTTCCTACACACAGGGGCCATATCTAGTTCAACTCTGCTTAGGAAACTGACAAGAACAGTAGCTCTGCTTCAGTCTAATACACTGTAATACCTGGGAACAGACGCTAGTGCTATTTGCACTGTGTATGGAAATGGGAGCGCAATAGTGACTTTCCTTACCAGAAAACAACTCTTGGTCGGAACTAGAAACTGCATGTGATTCAACTCCATTTAGGACTGGGAAACAAATGCTAGCTTGCCTTACAAGAAACACACTCTGCTTTTGAGAAAAGAGCACTCTTCTACTCTACTGTGTTTCCTAGGGGGTCTGAACAGTGAGCTTGCTCAGAACAAAATAACTGTGCTTCTTACACACGCGGGCCATATCTAGTTCACTCTGCTTAGGAAACTGACAAGAACAGTAGCTCCGCTTCAGTCCAATACACTATACTTGCTGGGAACAGACGCGAGTGCTATTTGCACTGTGTATGGAAATGGGAGCGCAATAGTGACTTTCCTTACCAGAAAACACCTCTTGCTCGTAGGACCAGAAACTGCATGGGATTCAACTCCATTTCTGACTGGGAAACAAACACTAGCTCGCCTTACAAGAAACACACTCTGCTTTTGAGAAAAGAGCACTCTTCTACTCTACTGTGTAGCCTATGGAGTTCGAACAGTGAGCTTGCTCAGAACAAAAGAACTGTGCTTCCTACACACACGGGCCATATCTAGTTCAAATCTGCTTAGGAAACTGACAAGAACAGTAGCTCCGCTTCAGTCCAATACAGTGTACTTGCTCGGAACAGATGCGAGTGCTATTTGCACTGTGTATGGCAATGGGAGCGCAATAGTGACTTTATTACCAGAAAACAACTCTTGCTCGTAGGACCAAAAACTGCATGTGATTCAACTCCATTTAGGACTGGGAAACAAACGCTAGCTCGCCTTACATGAAACACACTCTGCTTTTGAGAAAAGAGCACTCTTCTACTGTACTGTGTTTCTTATAGGGCCAGAAGAGTGAGCTTGCTCAGAACAAAAGAACTGTGCTTCCTACAAATACTGCCATATCTAGTTCAATTCCGCTTAGGAAACTGAAAAGAACAGTAGCTCCTGTTCAGTCCAATACACTGTACATGCTGGGAACACGCCAGTGCTATTTGCCCTGTGTATGACAATGGGAGCACAATAGTGACTCTTCTTACCAGAAAACAACTCTTGCTCGTAGGACAAGAATCTGCATGTGATTTAACTCCATTTAGGACTGGGAAACAAACGCTAGCTCGCCTAACAAGAAACACACTCTAATTTTGAGAAAAGAGCACTCTTCTACTCGACTGTGTATCCTATGGGGTCCGAACAGTAAGCTTGCTCAGAACAAAAGAACTGGGCTTCCCACACACACGGGCCATATCTAGTTCAACTCTGCTTAGGAAACTGACAAGAACAGTGGCTCCGCTTCAGTCCAATACACTGTACTTGCTGGGAACAGATGCGAGTGCTATTTACACTGTGTATGGCAATGGGAGCGCAACAGTGACTTTATTAACAGAAAACAACTCTTGCTCGTAGGACCAAAAACTGGATGTGATTCAACTCCATTTAGGACTGGGAAACAAACGCTAGCTCACTTTACAAGTAACACACTCTCCTTTTGAGAAAAGAGCAGTCTTCTACTCTACTGTGTTTCCTATGGGGTCCGAACTGTGAGCTTGCTCAGAACAAAAGAACTGTGCTTCCTACACACAGGGACCATATGTAGTTCAACTCTGCTTAGGAAACTGACAAGAACAGTAGCTTCTATTCAGTCCAATACACTGTACTTGCTGGGAACAGACGCCAGTGCTATTTGCACTGTGTATGGCAATAGGAGCACAATAGTGACTCTTCTTATCAGAAAACAACTCTTGCTCATAGGACAAGAAACTGCATGGGATTCAACAACATTTCTGACTGGGAAACAAACACTAGCTCGCCTTACAAGAAAGACACTCTGCTTTTGAGAAAAGAGCACTCTTGTACTCTACTGTGTTTCCTATAGGGCCAGAACAGTGAGCTTGCTCAGATCAAAAGAACTGTGCTTCCTACACACACGGGCCATATCTAGTTCAACTCTGCTTAGGAAACTGACAAGAAGAGTAGATCCTCTTCAGTCAAATACACTGTACTTCCTGGGAACAGACGCGAGTGCTATTTGCACTGTGTATGGCAATGGGAGTGCAATAGTGACTTTCCTTACCAGAAAACAACTCTTGCTCCAAGTACCAAAAACAGGATGTGATTCAACTCCATTTAGGACTGGGAAAAAAACGCTAGCTTGCCTTACACGAAACACACTCTGATTTTGAGAAAAGAGCACTCTTCCACTCTACTGTGTTTCCTATGGAGTCCGAAGAGTGAGCTTGCTCAGAACAAAAGAACTCTGCTCCTACACACACGGGCCATATCTATTTCAACTCTGCTTAGGAAACTGACAAGAACGGTAGCTCCTCTTCAGTCCAATACACTGTACTAGCTGGGAACAGACGCGAGTGCTATTTGCACTGTGTATGGCAATAGGAGCGCAATAGTGACTCTTCTTATCAGAAAACACCTCTTGCTCATAGACCAGAAACTGCATGGGATTCAACTCCATTTCTGACTGGGAAACAAACACTAGCTCGCCTTACAAGAAACACACTCTGCTTTTGAGAAAAGAGCAGTCTTCTACTCTACTGTGTTTCCTATGGGGTCCGAAAAGTGAGCTTGCTCAGAACAAGAGAACTGTGCTTCCTACACACACAGGCCATATCTAGTTCAACTCTGCTTAGGAAACTGACAAGAACAGTAGCTCCGCTTCAGTCCAATACACTGTACTTGCTGGGAACAGATGCGAGGGCTATTTGCACTGTGTATGGCAATGGGAGCGCAATAGTGACTTTATTACCAGAAAACAAGTCTTGCTCGTAGGAACAAAAACTGGGTGTGATTCAACTCCATTTAAGACTGGGAAACAAATGCTAGCTCGCCTTACAAGAAACACACTCTGCTTTTGAGAACAGAGCAGTCTTCTACTCTACTGTGTTTCCTATGGGGTCCGAACAGTGAGCTTGCTCAGAACAAAAGAACTGTGCTTCCTACACACACGGGCCATATCTAGTTCAACTCTGCTTAGGAAACTGAACAAGAACGGTAGCTCCTCTTCAGTCCAATACACTGTACTAGCTGGGAACAGACGTGAGTGCTCTTTGCCCTGTGTATGGCAATAGGAGCACAATACTGACTCTTCTTATCAGAAAACAACTCTTAGTCATAGGACAAGAAACTGCATGGGATTCAACTCCATTTCTGACTGGGAAACAAACACTAGCTTGCCTTACAAGAAAGACTCTCTGATTTTGAGAAAAGAGCACTCTTCTACTCTACTGTGTTTCCTATGGGGTCCAAATAGTGAGCTTGCTCAGAACAAAAGTACAGTGCTTCCTACACACAGGGGCCATATCTAGTTCAACTCTGCTTAGGAAACTGACAAGAACAGTAGCTTCGCTTCAGTCCAATACACTGTAATAGCTGGGAACAGACGCGAGTGCTATTTGCACTGTGTATGGAAATGGGAGCGCAATAGTGACTTTCATTACCAGAAAACAACTCTTGGTCGGAGGACCAAAAACTGCATGTGATTCAACTCCATTTAGGACTGGGAAACAAATGCTAGCTTGCCTTACAAGAAAGACACTCTGCTTTTGAGAAAAGAGCACTCTTCTACTCTACTGTGTTTCCTAGGGTGTCTGAACAGTGAGCTTGCTCAGAACAAAAGAACTGTGCTTCTTACACACGCGGGCCATATCTAGTTCATCTCTGCTTAGGAAACTGACAAGAACAGTAGCTCTGCTTCAGTTCAATACACTATACTTGCTGGGAACAGACGCGAGTGCTATTTGTACTGTGTATGGAAATGGGAGCGCAATAGTGACTTTCCTTACCAGAAAACACCTCTTGCTCGTAGGACTAGACTACATGGTATTCAACTCCATTTCTGACTGGGAAACAAACACTAGCTCGCCTTACAAGAAACACACTCTGCTTTTGAGAAAAGAGCACTCTTCTACTCTACTGTATTTCCTATGGGGTCCGAATAGTGAGCTTGCTCAGAACAAAAGAACTGTGCTTCCTACACACAGGGGCCATATCTAGTTCAACTCTGCTTCGGAAACTGACAAGAACAGTAGCTCCCCTTCAGTCCAATACACTGTACTTGCTGGGAACAGATGCGAGTGCTATTTACACTGTGTATGGCAATGGGAGCGCAGCAGTGACTTTATTACCAGAAAACAACTCTTGCTCGTAGGACCAAAAACTGCATGTGATTCAACTCCATTTAGGACTGGGAAACAAACGCTTGCTCGCCTTACAAGAAACACACTCTGCTTTTGAGAAAAGAGCACTCTTCTACTCTACTGTGTTTCCTATGGGGTCCGAACATTGAGCTTGCTCAGAACAAAAGAACTGTGCTTCCTACACACACAGGCCATATCTAGTTCAACTCTGCTTAGGAAACTGACAAGAACAGTAGCTCCTCTTCAGTCCAATACACTGTACTTGCTGGGAACAGACGCGAGTGCTATTGGCACTGTGTAATGCAATGGGAGCGCAATAGTGACTTTCCTTACCAGAAAACAACTCTTGCTCGTAGGACAAGAAACTGCATGTGATACAGCTCCATTTAGGACTGGGAAACAAATGCTAGATCGACTTACAAGAAACACACTCTGCTTTTGAGAAAAGAGCACTCTTCTACTCTACTGTGTTTCCTATGGGGTCGGAACAGTGAGCTTGCTCAGAACAAAAGAACTGTGTTTCCTACACACAGGGGGCCATATCTAGTTCAACTCTGCTTAGGAAATTGACAAGAACAGCAGCTCCTCTTCAGTCCAATACAGTGTACTTCCTGGGAACAGACGCGAGTGCTATTTGCACTGTGTATGGCAATGGGAGTGCAATAGTGACTTTCCTTACCAGAAAACAACTCTTTCTCCAAGTACCAAAAACAGGATGTGATTCAACTCCATTTAGGACTGGGAAACAAACGCTAGCTTGCCTTACAAGAAACACACTCTGCTTTTGAGAAAAGAGCACTCTTCTACTCTACTGTGTTTCCTATGGGGTCCGAAGAGTGAGCTTGCTCAGAACAAAAGAACTGTGCTTCCTACACACAGGGGCCATATCTAGTTCAACTCTGATTAGGAAACTGACAAGAACGGTAGCTCCTCTTCAGTCCAATACACTGTACTAGCTGGGAACAGATGCGAGTGCTATTTGCACTGTGTATGGCAATAGGAGCGCAATAGTGACTCTTCTTATCAGAAAACACCTCTTGCTCATAGGACCAGAAACTGCATGGGATTCAACTCCATTTCTGACTGGGAAACAAACACTAGCTCGCCTTACAAGAAACACACTCTGCTTTTGAGAAAAGAGCACTCTTCTACTCTACTGTGTTTCCTATGGGGTCCGAACAGTGAGCTTGCTCAGAACAAAAGAACTGTGCTTCCTACACACAGGGGCCATATCTAGTTCAACTCTGCTTAGGAAATTGACAAGAACAGTAGCTCCTCTTCAGTCCAATACACTGTACTTCCTGGGAACAGACGCGAGTGCTATTTGCACTGTGTATGGCAATGGGAGTGCAATAGTGACTTTCCTTACCAGAAAACAACTCTTGCTCCAAGTACCAAAAACAGGATGTGATTCAACTCCATTTAGGACTGGGAAACAAACGCTAGCTTGCCTTACAAGAAACACACTCTGCTTTTGAGAAAAGAGCACTCTTCTACTCTATTGTGTTTCCTATGGGGTCCGAACAGTGAGCTTGCTCAGAACAAAAGAACTGTGCTTCCTACACACAGGGGCCATATCTAGTTCAACTCTGCTTAGGAAACTGACAAGAACGGTAGCTCCTCTTCAGTCCAATACACTGTACTAGCTGGGAACAGACGCGAGTGCTATTTGCACTGTGTATGGCAATAGGAGCGCAATAGTGACTCTTCTTATTAGAAAACACCTCTTGCTCATAGGACCAGAAACTGCATGGGATTCAACTCCATTTTGACTGGGAAACAAACACTAGCTCGCCTTATAAGAAACACACTCTGCTTTTCATAAAAGAGCACTCTTCTACTCTAATGTCTTTTCTATGGGATCCGAACAGTGAGCTTGCTCAGAACAAAAGAACTGTGCTTCCTACACACAGGGGCCATATCTAGTTCAACTCTGATTAGGAAACTGACAAGAACAGTAGCTCCGCTTCAGTCCAATACACTGTACTTGCTGGGAACAGACGCCAGTGCTATTTACCCTGTGTATGGCAATGGGAGCGCAATAGTGACTTTCCTTACCAGAAAACAACTCTTGCTCGTAGGACCAGAAACTGCATGGGATTCAACTCCATTTCTGACTGGGAAACAAACACTAGCTTGCCTTACAAGAAACACACTCTGATTTTGAGAAAAGAGCACTCTTCTACTCTACTGTGTTTCCTATGGTGTCCGAACAGTGAGCTTGCTCAGAACAAAAGAACTGTGCTTCCTACACACAGGGGCCATATCTAGTTCAACTCTGCTTAGGAAACTGACAAGAACAGTAGCTCCGCTTCAGTCCAATACACTGTACTTGCTGGGAACAGATGCGAGTGCTATTTGCACTGTGTATGGCAATGGGAGCGCAACAGTGACTTTATTACCAGAAAACAACTCTTGCTCTTGGGACCAAAAACTGCATGTGATTCAACTCCATTTAGGACTGGGAAACAAACGCTTGCTCGCCTTACAAAAAACACACTCTGCTTTTGAGAAAAGAGCAGTCTTCTACTCTACTGTGTTTCCTATGGGGTCCGAACATTGAGCTTGCTCAGAACAAAAGAACTGTGCTTCCTACACACACGGGCCTTATCTAGTTCAACTCTGCTTAGGAAACTGACAAGAGCAGTAGCTCCTCTTCAGTCCAATACACTGTACTTGCTGGGAACAGACGCCAGTGCTATTGGCACTGTGTAATTCAATGGGAGCGCAAAAGTGACTTTCCTTACCAGAAAACAACTCTTGCTCGTAGGACCAGAAACTGCATGTGATACAGCTCCATTTAGGACTGGGAAACAAATGCTAGCTCGCCTTACAAGAAACACACTCTGCTTTTGGGAAAAGAGCACTCTTCTACTCTACTGTGTATCCTAAGGGGTCGGAACAGTGAGCTTGCTCTTAACAAAAGAACTGCGCTTCCTACACACAGGGGCCATATCTAGTTCAACTCTGCTTAGGAAACTGACAAGAACAGTAGCTCCTTTTCAGTTCAATACACTGTACTTGCTGGGAACAGACGCGAGTGCAATTTGCACTCTGTATGACAATGGGAGCACAATAGTGACTCTTCTTACCAGAAAACAACTCTTGCTCGTAGGACCAGAAACTGTATGTGATTCAACTCCATTCAGGACTGGGAAACAAACGCTAGCTCTCCTTACAAGAAACACACTCTGCTTTTGAGAAAAGAGCACTCTTCTACTCTACTGTGTATCCTATGGGGTCTGAACAGTGAGCTTGCTCATAACAAAAGAACTGTGCTTCCTACACACAGGGGCCATATCTAGTTCAACTCTGCTTAGGAAATTGACAAGAACAGTAGCTTCTCTTCAGTCCAATACACTGTACTTCCTGGGAACAGACGCGAGTGCTATTTGCACTGTGTACGGCAATGGGAGTGCAATAGTGACTTTCCTTACCAGAAAACAACTCTTGCTCCAAGTACCAAAAAAAGGATGTGATTCAACTCCATTTAGGACTGGGAAACAAACGCTAGCTTGCCTTACAAGAAACACACTCTGCTTTTGAGAAAAGAGCACTCTTCTACTCTACTGTGTTTCCTAAGGGGTCCGAACAGTGAGCTTGCTCAGAACAAAAGAACTGTGCTTCCTACACACACGGGCCATATCTAGTTCAACTCTGCTTAGGAAACTGACAAGAACGGTAGCTCCTCTTCAGTCCAATACACTGTACTAGCTGGGAACAGACGCGAGTGCTATTTGCACTGTGTATGGCAATAGGAGCGCAATAGTGACTCTTCTTATTAGAAAACACCTCTTGCTCATAGGACCAGAAACTGCATGGGATTCAACTCCATTTCTGACTGGGAAACAAACACTAGCTCGCCTTATAAGAAATACACTCTGCTTTTCATAAAAGAGCACTCTTCTTCTCTACTGTGTTTCCTATGGGGTCCGAACAGTGAGCTTGCTCAGAACAAAAGAACTGTGCTTCCTACACACACGGACCATATCTAGTTCAACTCTGATTAGGAAACTGACAAGAACAGTAGCTCCGCATCAGTCCAATACACTGTACTTGCTGGGAACAGATGCGAGTGCTATTTACACTGTGTATGGCAATGGGAGCGCAACAGTGACTTTATTACCGGAAAACAACTCTTGCTCGTAGGACCAAAAACTGCATGTGATTCAACTACATTTAGGACTGGGAAACAAACGCTTGCTCGCCTTACAAAAAACACACTCTGCTTTTGAGAAAAGAGCTGTCTTCTACTCTACTGTGTTTCCTATGGGGTCCGAACATTGAGCTTGCTCAGAACAAAAGAACTGTGCTTCCTACACACACGGGCCATATCTAGTTCAACTCTGCTTAGCAAACTGACAAGGACAGTAGCTCCGCTTCAGTCCAATACACTGTACTTGCTGGGAACAGACGGGAGTGCTATTTTCACTGAGTATGGAAATGGGAGCACAATAGTTACCTTCCTTACCAGAAAACAACTCTTACTCGTAGGACCAGAAACTGCATGGGATTCAACTCCGTTTAGGACTGGGAAACAAATGCTAGCTCGCCTTACAAGAAACAAACTCTGCTTTTGAGAAAAGAGCACTCTTCTACTCTACTGTGTTTTCTAGGGGGTCTGAACAGTGAGCTTGCTCAGAACAAAAGAACTGTGCTTCCTACACACACGGGCCATATCTAGTTCATCTCTGCTTAGGAAACTGACAAGAACAGTAGCTCCGCTTCAGTCCAATATACTGCACTTGCTGGGAACAGACACGAGTGCTATTGGCACTGTGTATGGAAATGGGAGCGCAATAGTGACTTTCATTACCAGAAAACACCTCTTGCTCGTAGGACCAAAAACTGCATGGGATTCAACTCCATTTCTGACTGGGTAACATACACTAGCTCGCATTACAAGAAACACACTCTGCTTTTGAGAAAAGAGCACTCTTCTACTGTACTGTCTTTTCTATGTGGTCCGAACTGTGAGCTTGCTCAGAACAAAAGAACTGTGCTTCCTACACCCAGGGGCCATATCTAGTTCAACTCTGCTTAGGAAACTGACAAGAACAGTAGCTCCTCTTCAGTCCAATACACTGTACTTGCTGGGAACAGACGCGAGTGCTATTTGCACTGTGTATGGCAATGGGAGCACAATAGTCACTTTCCTTATTAGAAAACAACTCTTGCTCGTAGGACCAGAAACTGCATGTGATTCAGCTCCATTTAGGACTGGGAAACAAATGCTAGCTCGCCTTACAAGAAACACACTCTGCTTTTGAGAAAACAGCACTCTTATACTCTACTGTGTTTCCTATGGGTTCTGAACAGTGAGCTTGCTCAGAACAAAAGAACTGTGCTTCCTACACACACGGACCATATGTAGTTCAACTCTGCTTAGGAAACTGACAAGAACAGTAGCTCTGCTGCAGTCCAATACACTGTACTTGCTGGGAACAGATGCGAGTGCTATAAACACTGTGTATGGCAATGGGAGTGCAACAGTGACTTTATTCCCAGAAAACAACTCTTGCTCGTAGGACCAAAAACTGCAGGTGATTCAACTCCATTTAGGACTGGGAAACAAACGCTAGCTCGCCTTACAAGAAACACACTCTGCTTTTGAGAAAAGAGCACTCTTCTACTCTACTGTGTTTCCTAAGGGGTCCGAACATTGAGCTTGCTCAGAACAAAAGAACTGTGCTTCCTACACACACGGGCCATATCTAGTTCAACTCTGCTTAGGAAACTGACAAGAACAGTAGCTCCTCTTCAGTCCAATACACTGTACTTGCTGGGAAAAGACGCGAGTGCTATTTGCACTGTGTATGGAAATGGGAGCACAATAGTCACTTTCCTTACAAGAAAACAACTCTTGCTCGAAGGACCAGAAACTGCATGGGATTCAACTCCATTTCGGACTGGGAAACAAAGACTAGCTCGCCTTACAAGAAACACACTCTGCTTTTGAGAAAAGAGCACTCTTCTACTCTACTGTGTTTCCTATAGTGCCAGATCAGTGAGCTTGCTCAGAACAAAAGAACTGTGCTGCATACAAATACTGCCATATCTAGTTCAATTCTGCTTAGGAAACTGAAAAGAACAGTAGCTCCTCTTCAGTCCAATACACTGTACATGCTGTGAACAGATGCCAGAGCTATTTGCCCTGTGTATGACAATGGGAGCGCAATAGTGACTCTTCTTACCAGAAAACAACTCTTGCTCGTAGGACAAGAATCTGCATGTGATTCAACTCCATTTAGGACTGGGAAACAAACGCTAGCTCGCCTAACAAGAAACACACTCTGCTTTTGAGAAAAGAGCACTCTTCTACTCTACTGTGTTTCCTATGGGGTCCGAACAGTGAGCTTGCTCAGAACAAAAGAACTGTGCTTCCTACACACACGGGCCATATCTAGTTCAACTCTGCTTAGGAAACTGACAAGAACAGTAGCTCCGCTTCAGTCCAATACACTGTACTTGCTGGGAACAGACACGAGTGCTATTTGCACTGTGTATGTAAATGGGAGCACAATAGTGACTTTCCTTACCAGGAAACAACTCTTGGTCGTAGGACAAAAAACTGCATGTAATTCAACTCCATTTAGGACTGGGAAACAAACGCTATCTCGCCTTACAAAAAACACACTCTGCTTTTGAGAAAAGAGCACTCTTCTACTCTACTGTGTTTTCTAGGGGGTCTGAACAGTGAGCTTGCTCAGAACAAAAGAACTGTGCTTCCTACACACACGGGCCATATCTAGTTCATCTCTGCTTAGGAAACTGACAAGAACAGTAGCTCCGCTTCAGTACAATATACTGTACTTGCTGGGAACAGACGCGAGTGCTATTTGCACTGTGTATGGAAATGGGAGCGCAACAGTGACTTTCCTTACCAGAAAACACCTCTTGCTCGTAGTACCAAAAACTGCATGGGATTCAACTCCATTTCTGACTGGGAAATATACACTAGCTCGCATTACAAGACACACTCTGCTTTTGAGAAAAGAGCACTCTTCTACTCTACTGTGTTTTCTATGGGGTCCGAACAGTGAGCTTGCTCAGAACAAAAGAACTGTGCTTCCTACACACACGGGCCATATCTAGTTCAACTCTGCTTAGGAAACTGACAAGAACAGTAGCTCTGCTACAGTCCAATACACTGTACTTGCAGGGAACAGATGCGAGTGATATTTGCAATGTGTATGGCAATGAGAGCGCAATAGTGACTTTATTACCAGAAAACAACTCTTGCTCATAGGACCAGAAACTGCATGGGATTCAACTCCATTTCTGACTAGGAAACAAACACTAGCTCGCCTTATAAGAAACACACTCTGCTTTTCAGAAAAGAGCACTCATCTACTCTAATGTCTTTTCTATGTGGTCCGAACTGTGAGCTTGCTCAGAACAAAAGAACTGTGCTTCCTACACACAGGGGCCATATCTAGTTCAACTCTGCTTAGGAAACTGACAAGAACAGTAGCTCCCCTTCAGTCCAATACACTGTACTTGCTGGGAACAAACGCGAGTGCTATTTGCACTGTATATGACAATGGGAGCGCAATAGTGACTTTCCTTACCAGAAAACAACTCTTGCTCGTAGGACCAGAAACTGCATGTGATTCAGCTCCATTTAGGACTGGGAAACAAATGCTAGCTCGCCTTACAAGAAACACACTCTGCTTTTGAGAAAAGAGCAGTCTTCTATTCTACTGTGTTTCTTATGGGGTCCTAACATTGAGCTTGCTCAGAACAAAAGAACTGTGCTTCCTACACACACGGGCCAAATCTAGTTCAACTCTGCTTAGGAAAGTGACAAGAACAGTAGCTCCTCTTCAGTCCAATACACTGTACTTGCTGGGAACAGACGCGAGTGCTATTGGCATTGTGTATGGAAATGGGAGCGCAATAGTGACTTTCCTTACCAGAAAACAACTCTTGCTCGTAGGACCAGAAACTGCATGTGATTCAGCTCCATTTAGGACTGGGAAACAAATGCTAGCTCGCCTTACAAGAAACACACTCTGCTTTTGAGAAAAGAGAACTCTTTTACTTTACTGTGTTTCCTATGGGGTCTGAACAGTGAGCTTGCTCAGAACAAAAGAACTGTGCTTCCTACACACACGGACCATATGTAGTTCAACTCTGCTTAGGAAACTGACAAGAACAGTAGCTCCTATTCAGTCCAATACACTGTACTTGCTGGGAACAGACGCGAGTACTATTTGCACTGTGTATGGCAATAGGAGCACAATAGTGACTCTTCTTATCAGAAAACAACTCTTGCTCATAGGACCAGAAACTGCATGGGATTCACCTCCGTTTAGTACTGGGAAACAAACGCTAGCTCGCCTTACAAGAAACACACTCTGCTTTTGAGAAAAAAGCACTCTTCCACTCTACTGTGTTTCCTATGGGGTCCGAATAGTGAGCTTGCTCAGAACAAAAGAACTGTGCTTCCTACACACAGGGGCCATATCTAGTTCAACTCTGCTTAGGAAACTGACAAGAACAGTAGCTCTTATTCAGTCCAATACACTGTACTTGCTGGGAACAGACGCGAGTGGTCTTTGCATTATGTATGTAAATGGGAGCGCAATAGTGACTTTCCTTACCAGAAAACACCTCTTGCTCATAGGACCAGAAACTGCATGGGATTCAACTCCATTTCTGACTCGGAAACAAACACTAGCTCGCCTTACAGGAAACACACTCTGCTTTTGAGAAATGAGCACTCTTCTACTCTACGGTGTTTCCTATAGGGCCAGAACAGTGAGCTTGCTCAGAACAAAAGAACTGTGCTTCATACAAATACTGCCATATCTAGTTCAATTCTGCTTAGGAAACTGACAAGAACAGTAGCTCCTGTTCAGTCCAATACACTGTACATGCTGGGAACAGATGCCAGAGCTATTTGCCCTGTGTATGACAATGGGAGCCCAATAGTGACTCTTCTTACCAGAAAAAAACTCTTGCTCATAGGACAAGAATCTGCATGTGATTCAACTCCATTTAGGACTGGGAAACAAACGCTAGTTCGCCTAACAAGAAACACACTCTGCTTTTGAGAAAAGAACACTATTCTACTCTACTGTGTTTCCTATGGTGTCCGAACAGTGAGCTTGCTCAGAACAAAAGAACTGTGCTTCCTACACACACGGGCCATATCTAGTTCAACTCTGCATAGGAAACTGACAAGAACGGTAGCTCCTCTTCAGTCCAATACACTGTACTAGCTGGGAACAGACGCGAGTGCTATTTGCCCTGTGTATGACAATAGGAGCACAATAGTGACTCTCTTATCAGAAAACAACTCTTACTCTAGGACAAGAAACTGCATGGGAGTCAACTCCATTTCTGACTGGGAAACAAACACTAGCTCGCCTTACAAGAAACACACTCTGCTTTTGAGAAAAGAGCACTCTTCTACTCTACTGTGTTTCCTATGGGGTCCGAACAGTGAGCTTGCTCAGAACAAAAGAAATGTCCTTCCTACACACAGGGGCCATATCTACTTCAACTCTGCTTAGGAAACTGACAAGAACAGTAGCTCCGCTTCAGTCCAATACACTGTACTTGCTGGAAACAGTTGCGAGTGCTATTTGCACTGTGTATGGCAATGGGAGCGCAATAGTGACTTTATTACCCGAAAACAACTCTTGCTCATAGGACCAGAAACTGCATGGGATTCACCTCCATTTCTGACTGGGAAACAAACACTAGCTCGCCTTATAAGAAACACACTCTGCTTTTGAGAAAAGAGCACTCTTCTACTCTAATGTCTTTTCCATGGGGTACGAACAGTGAGCTAGCTCAGAACAAAAGAACTGTGCTTCCTACACACAGGGGCCACATCTAGTTCAACTCTGCATAGGAAACTGACAAGAACAGTAGCTCCACTTCAGTCCAATACACTGTACTTGCTGGGAACAGACGCCAGTGCTATTTGCCCTGTGTATGACAATAGGAGTCAATAGTGACTCTTCTTACCAGAAAACAACTCTTGCTCGTAGGACTAGAAACTGCATGGGATTCAACTCCATTTCTGACTGAAAAACAAACACTAGCTTGCCTTACAAGAAACACACTCTGCTTTTGAGAAAGGAGCACTCTTCTGCTCTACTGTGTTTCCTATGGGGTCCTAACAGTGAGCTTGCTCAGAACAATAGAACTGTGCTTCCTACACACACGGGCCATATCTAGTTCAACTCTGCTTAGTTAACTGACAAGAACGGTAGCTCCTCTTCAGTCCAATACACTGTACTAGCTGGGAACAGACGCGAGTCCTATTTGTATTGTGTATGGCAATAGGAGCGCAATAGTGACTCTTCTTATCAGAAAACACCTCTTGCTCGTAGGACCAGAAACTGCATGGGATTCAAGTCCATTTCTGACTGGGGAACAAACACTAGCTCGCCTTACAAGAAACACACTCTGCTTTTGAGAAAAGAGCACTCTTCTATTCTTCTGTGTTTCTATATGGTCCGAACAGGGAGCTTGCTCAGAACAAAAGAACTGTGC
Source organism: Peromyscus eremicus (assembly GCF_949786415.1). NCBI lineage: Eukaryota > Metazoa > Chordata > Mammalia > Rodentia > Cricetidae > Peromyscus > Peromyscus eremicus. The sequence goes on along the minus strand of NW_026734442.1, from coordinate 82,180 downwards.
TCCCTACACACAGGGGCCATATCTAGTTCAACTCTGCTTAGGAAAATGACAAGAACAGTAGCTCCGCTTCAGTCCAATACACTGTACTTCCTGGGAACAGATGCGATTGCTATTTGCACTGTGTATGGAAATGGGAGTGCAATAGTGACTTTCCTTACCAGAAAACAACTCTTGCTCATAGGACCAAAAACTGCATGTGATTCAACTCCATTTAGGACTGGGAAACAAACGCTAGCTCGCCTTACAACAAACACACTCTGCTTTTGAGAAAAGAGCACAATTCTACTCTACTGTGTTTCCTATAGGGCCAGAACAGTGAGTTTGCTCAGAAGAAAAGAACTGTGCTTCCTAAAAATACGGCTATATCTAGTGCAATTCTGCTTAGGAAACTGACAAGAACAGTAGATCCTCTTTAGTCCAATACACTGTATATGCTGGGAAGAGACGCCAGTGCTATTTGCCCTGTGTATGACAATGGGAGCGCAATAGTGACTCTTCTTACCTGAAAACAACTCTTGCTTGTAGGACAAGAAACTGCATGTGATTCAACTCCATTTAGGACTGGGAAACAAACGCTAGCTCGCCTTACAAGAAACACAATCTGCTTTTGAGAAAAGAGCACTCTTCTACTCTACTGTGTTTCCTATGGGGTCCGAATAGTGAGCTTGCTCAGAACAAAAGAACTGTGCTTCCTACACACAGGGGCCATATCTAGTTCAACTCTGCTTAGGAAACAGACAAGAACAGTAGCTCCGCTTCATTCCAATACACTGTACTTGCTGGGAACAGACACGAGTGCTATTTGCACTGTGTATGTAAATGGGAGCACAATAGTGACTTTCCTTACCAGGAAACAACTCTTGGTCGTAGGACAAAAAACTGCATGTAATTCAACTCTATTTAGGACTGGGAAACAATCGCTATCTCGCCTTACAAAAAACACACTCTGCTTTTGAGAAAAGAGCACTCTTCTACTCTACTGTGTTTTCTAGGGGGTCTGAACAGTGAGCTTGCTCAGAACAAAAGAACTGTGCTTCCTACACACTCGGGCCATATCTAGTTCATCTCTGCTTAGGAAACTGACAAGAACAGTAGCTCCGCTTCAGTACAATATACTGTACTTGCTGGGAACAGACGCGAGTGCTATTTGTACTGTGTATGGAAATGGGAGCGCAATAGTGACTTTCCTTACCAGAAAACAACTCTTGCTCGTAGGACAAGAATCTGCATGTGATTCAACTCCATTTAGGACTGGGAAACAAACGCTAGCTTGCCTTACAAGAAACACACTCTGCTTTTGAGAAAAGAGCACTCATCTACTCTACTGTGTTTCCCATGGTGTCCGAAGAGTGAGCTTGCTCAGAACAAAAGAACTGTGCTTCCTACACACACGGGCCATATCTAGATCAACTCTGCTTAGGAAACTGACAAGAACGGTAGCTCCTCTTCAGTCCAATACACTGTACTTGCTGGGAACAGACGCGAGTGCTCTTTGTACTGTGTATGTAAATGGGAGCGCAATAGTGACTTTCCTTACCAGAAAACACCTCTTGCTCGTAGGACCAAAAACTGCATGGGATTCAACTCCATTTCTGACTGGGAAACAAACACTAGCTCGCCTTACAGGAAACATACTCTGCTTTTGAGAAAAGAGCACTCTTCTACTCTACGGTGTTTCCTATAGGGCCAGAACAGTGAGATTGCTCAGAACAAAAAAACTGTGCTTCATACAAATACTGCCATATCTAGTTCAATTCTGCTTAGGAAACTGACAAGAACAGTAGCTCCTGTTCAGTCCAAAACACTGTACTTGCTGGGAACAGACGCCAGTGCTATTTGCCCTGTGTATGACAATGGGAGCGCAATAGTGACTCTTCTTACCAGAAAACAACTCTTGCTTGTAGGACAAGAAACTGCATGTGATTCAACTCCATTTAGGACTGGGAAACAAACGCTAGCTCTCCTTACAAGAAACACACTCTGCTTTTGAGAAAAGAGCACTCTTCTACTCTACTGTGTTTCCTATGAAGTCCGAACAGTGAGCTTGCTCAGAAAAAAAAAACTGTGCTTCCTACACACAGGGGCCATATCTAGTTCAACTCTGTTTGGCAAACTGACAAGAACAGTAGCTCCTCTTCAGTCCAATACACTGTACTTGCTGGGAACAAACGCGAGTGCTAATTGCACTGTGTATGGCAAAGGGAGCGCAGTAGTGACTTTCCTTACCAGAAAACAACTCTTGCTTGTAGAACCAAAAATTGCATGTGATTCAACTCCATTTAGGACTGGGAAACAAACGCTAGCTCGCCTTACAAGAAACACACTCTGCTTTTGAGAAAAGAGCACTCTTCTACTCTACTGTGTTTCCTATAGGGCCAGAACAGTGAGTTTGCTCAGAACAAAAAAACTGTGCTTCCTACAAATACGGCCATATCTAGTTCAATTCTGCTTAGGAAACTGACAAAAACAGTAGATCCTCTTCAGTCCAATACACTGTACATGCTGGAAACAGACGCCAGTGCTATTTGCTCTGTGTATGACAATGGGAGCACAATAGTGACTCTTCTTACCAGAAAACAACTCTTGCTCATAGGATCAGAAACTGCATGTGATTCAACTCCATTTAGGACTGGGATACAAACGCTAGCTCGCCTTACAAGAAACACACTCTGCTTTTGAGAAAAGAGCACTCTTCTACTCCACTGTTTTTCCTATGGGGTCCGAACAGTGAGCTTGCTCAGAACAAAAGAACTGTGCTTACTACACACATGTGCCATATCTAGTTCAACTCTGCTTAGGAAACTGACAAGAACAGTAGCTCCTCTTCAGTCCAATACACTGTACTTGCTGGGAACAGAAGCGAGTGCTATTTGCATTGTGTACGGAAATGGGAGCGCAATAGTGACTTTTTTTTTTACCAGAAAACAACTCTTGCTCATAGGACCAAAAACTGCATGTGATTCAACTCCATTTATGACTGGGAAACAAACGATAGCTCTCCTTACAAGAAAGACACTCTGATTTTGAGAAAAGAGCACTCTTCTACTCTACTGTGTTTCCTATGGGGTCCGAACAGTGAGCTTGCTCAGAACAAAAGAACTGTGCTTCCTACACACACTGGCCATATCTAGTTCAACTCTGCTAAGAAACTGACAAGAACAGTAGCTCCGCTTCAGTCCAATACACTGTACTTGCTGGGAACAGACACGAGTGCTCTTTGCACTGTGTATGGCAATGGGAGTGCAATAGTGACTTTTCTTACCAGAAAACAACTCTTGCTCGTAGGACTAAAAATTGCATGTGATTCAACTGCATTTAGGACTGGGAAACAAACGCTATCTCGCTTTACAAGAAACATACTCTGCTTTTCAGAAAAGAGCACTCTTCAACTCTACTGTGTTTCCTATAGGGCCAGAACAGTGAGTTTGCTCAGAACAAAAGAACTGTGCTTCCTACAAATAAGGCCATATCTAGTTCAATTCTGCTTAGGAAACTAACAAGAACAGTAGATCCTCTTCAGTCCAATACACTGTACATGCTGGGAACAGACGCCAGTGCTATTTGTCCTGTGTATGAAAATGGGAGTGCAATAGTGACTCTTCTTACCAGAAAACAACTCTTGCTCGTAGGACAAGAAACTGGATGTGATTCAACTCCATTTAGGACTGGGATACAAACGCTAGCTCGCCTTACAAGAAACACACTCTGCTTTTGAGAAAAGAGCACTCTTCTACTCTACTGTTTTTCCTATGGGGTCCGAACAGTGAGCTTGCTCAAACAAAAGAACTGTGCTTCCTACACACAGGGGCCATATCTAGTTCAACTCTGCTTAGGAAATTGACAGGAACAGTAGCTCCTCTTCAGTCCAATACACTGTTCTTGCTGGGAACAGATGCGAGTGCTATTTGCACTGTGTATGGCAATGGGAGTGCAATAGTGACTTTCCTTACCAGAAAACAACTCTTGCTCATAGGACCAAAAACAGGATGTGATTCAACTCCTATTAAGGACTGGGAAATAAACGCTAGCTTGCCTTACTAGAAACACACTCTGCTTTTGAGAAAAGAGCACTCTTCAACTCTACTGTGTTTCCTATGGGGTCCGAACAGTGAGCTTGCTCAGAACAATAGAACTGTGCTTCCTACACACAGGGGCCATATCTAGTTCAACTCTGCTTAGCAAACTGACAAGAACAGTAGCTCCGCTTCAGTCCAATACACTGTACTAGCTTTGAACAGACGCGAGTGCTATTTGCACTATGTAAGGAAATGGGAGCGCAATAGTGACTTTCCTTACCAGAAAACAACTCTTGCTCATAGGACCAAAAACTGCATGTGATTCAACTCCATTTCTGACTGAGAAACAAACACTAGCTCGCCTTACAATTAACACACTCTGCTTTTGAGAAAAGAGCACTCTTCTACTCTACTGTGTTTCCTATGGGGTCCGAACAGTGATCTTGCTCAGAACAAAAGAAATGTGCTTCCTACACACAGGGGCCATATCTAGTTCAACTCTGCTTAGGAAACTGACAAGAACAGTAGCTCCACTTCAGTCCAATACACTGTATTTGCTGGGAACAGACGCCACGGCTATTTGCCCAGTGTATGACAATGGGAGCGCAATAGTGACTCTTCTTACCAGAAAACAACTCTTGCTCGTAGGACCAGAAACTGCATGGGATTCAACTCCATTTCTGACTGAAAAACAAACACTAGCTTGCCTTACAAGAAACACACTCTGCTTTTGAGAAATGAGCACTCTTCTGCTCTACTGTGTTTCCTATGGGGTCCTAACAGTGAGCTTGCTCATAACAATAGAACTGTGCTTCCTACACACACAGGCCATATCTAGTTCAACTCTGCTTAGGAAACTGACAAGAACGGTAGCTCCTCTTTAGTCCAATACACTGTACTAGCTGGGAACAGACGCGAGTCCTATTTGTATTGTGTATGGCAATAGGAGCGCAATAGTGACTCTTCTTATGAGAAAACACCTCTTGCTCGTAGGACCAGAAACTGCATGTGATTCAACTCCATTTCTGACTGGGGAACAAACACTAGCTCGCCTTACAAGAAACACACTCTGCTTTTGAGAAAAGAGCACTCTTCTATTCTTCTGTGTTTCTATATGGTCCGAACAGGGAGCTTGCTCAGAACAAAAGAACTGTGCTCCCTACACACAGGGGCCATATCTAGTTCAACTCTGCTTAGGAAACTGACAAGAACAGTAGCTCCGCTTCAGTCCAATACACTGTACTTCCTGGGAACAGATGCGATTGATATTTGCACTGTGTATGGAAATGGGAGTGCAATAGTGACTTTCCTTACCAGAAAACAACTCTTGCTCATAGGACCAAAAACTGCATGTGATTCAACTCCATTTACGACTGGGAAACAAACGCTAGCTCGCCTTACAAGAAACACACTCTGCTTTTGAGAAAAGAGCACTCTTCTACTCTACTGTGTTTCCTATAGGGCCAGAACAGTGAGTTTGCACAGAAAAGAACTGTGCTTCCTACAAATACGGCTATATCTAGTACAATTCTGCTTAGGAAACTGACAAGAACAGTAGATCCTCTTCAGTCCAAAACACTGTATATGCTGGGAACAGACGCCAGTGCTATTTGCCCTGTGTATGACAATGGGAGCGCAATAGTGACTCTTCTTACCAGAAAACAACTCTTGCTTGTAGGACAAGAAACTGCATGTGATTCAACTCCATTTAGGACTGGGAAACAAACGGTAGCTCTCCTTACAAGAAACACACTCTGCTTTTGAGAAAAGAGCACTCTTCTACTCTACTGTGTTTCCTATGGAGTCCGAACAGTGAGCTTGCTCAGAACAAAAAAACTGTGCTTCCTACACACAGGGGCCATATCTAGTTCAACTCTGCTTAGCAAACTGACAAGAACAGTAGCTCCTCTTCAGTCCAATACACTGTACTTGCTGGGAACAAACGCGAGTGCTAATTGCACTGTATATGGCAAAGGGAGAGCGGTAGTGACTTTCCTTACCAGAAAACAACTCTTGCTTGTAGAACCAAAAATTGCATGTGATTCAACTCCATTTAGGTCTGGGAAACAAACGCTAGCTCGCCTTACAAGGAACACACTCTGCTTTTGAGTAAAGAGCACTCTTCTACTCTACTGTGTTTCCTATAGGGCCAGAACAGTGAGTTTGCTCAGAACAAAAGAACTGTGCTTCCTACAAATACGGCCATATCTAGTTCAATTCTGCTTAGGAAACTGACAAGAACAGTAGATCCTCTTCAGTCCAATACACTGTACATGCTGGGAACAGACGCCAGTGCTATTTGCTCTGTGTATGACAATGGGAGCACAATAGTGACTCTTCTTACCAGAAAACAACTCTTGCTCGTAGGACAAGAAACTGCATGTGATTCAACTCCATTTAGGACTGGGATACAAACGCTAGCTCTCCTTACAAGAAACACACTCTGCTTTTGAGAAAAGAGCACTCTTCTACTCTACTGTTTTTCCTATGGGGTCCGAACAGTGAGCTTGCTCAGAACAAAAGAACTGTGCTTACTACACACATGGGCCATATCTAGTTCAACTCTGCTTAGGAAACTGACAAGAACAGTAGCTCCTCTTCAGTCCAATACACTGTACTTGCTGGGAACAGAAGCGAGTGCTATTTGCATTGTGTACGGAAATGGGAGCGCAATAGTGACTTTTTTTTTTACCAGAAAACAACTCTTGCTAATAGGACCAAAAACTGCATGTGATTCAACTCCATTTAGGACTGGGAAACAAACGCTAGCTCGCCTTACAAGAAAGACACTCTGATTTTGAGAAAAGAGCACTCTTCTACTCTACTGTGTTTCCTATGGGGTCCGAACAGTGAGCTTGCTCAGAACAAAAGAACTGTGCTTCCTACACACACGGGCCATATCTAGTTCAACTCTGCTTAGGAAACTGACAAGAACAGTAGCTCCGCTTCAGTCCAATACACTGTACTTGCTGGGAACAGACGCGAGTGCTCTTTGCACTGTGTATGGCAATGGGAGTGCAATAGTGACTTTTCTTACCAGAAAACAGCTCTTGCTCGTAGGACTAAAAATTGCATGTGATTCAACTGCATTTAGGACTGGGAAACAAACGCTAGCTCGCCTTACAAGAAACACACTCTGCTTTTCAGAAAAGAGCACTCTTCAACTCTACTGTGTTTCCTAAAGGGCCAGAACAGTGAGTTTGCTCAGAACAAAAGAACTGTGCTTCCTACAAATAAGGCCATATCTAGTTCAATTCTGCTTAGGAAACTGACAAGAACAGTAGATCCTCTTCAGTCCAATACACTGTACATGCTGGGAACAGACGCCAGTGCTATTTGTCCTGTGTATGAAAATGGGAGTGCAATAGTGTCTCTTCTTACCAGAAAACAACTCTTGCTCGTAGGACCAGAAACTGGATGTGATTCAACTCCATTTAGGACTGGGAAACAAACGCTAGCTCTCCTTACAAAAAACACACTCTGCTTTTGAGAAAAGAGCACTCTTCTACTCTACTGTGTATCCTTTGGGGCCCGAACGGTGAGCTTGCTCAGAACAAAAGAACTGTGCTTCCTACACACAGGGGCCATATCTAGTTCAACTCTGCTTAGGAAATTGACAAGAACAGTAGCTCCTCTTCAGTCCAATACACTGTACTTGCTGGGAACAGATGCGAGTGCTATTTGCACTGTGTATGGCAATGGGAGTGCAATAGTGACTTTCCTTACCAGAAAACAACTCTTGCTCGTAGGACCAAAAACAGGATGTGATTCAACTCCTATTAAGGACTGGGAAATAAACGCTAGCTCGCCTTACTAGAAACACACTCTGCTTTTGAGAAAAGAGCACTCTTCTACTCTACTGTGTTTCCTATGGGGTCCGAACAGTGAGCTTGCTCAGAACAATAGAACTGTGCTTCCTACAGACAGGGGCCATATCTAGTTCAACTCTGCTTAGCAAACTGACAAGAACAGTAGCTCCGCTTCAGTCCAATACACTGTACTAGCTTTGATAAGACGCGAGTGCTATTTGCACTATGTATGGAAATGGGAGCGCAATAGTGACTTTCCTTACCAGAAAACAACTCTTGCTCATAGGACCAAAAACTGCATGTTATTCAACTCCATTTCTGACAGGGAAACAAACACTAGCTCGCCTTACAATTAACACACTCTTCTTTTGAGAAAAGAGCACTCTTCTACTCTACTGTGTTTCCTATGGGGTCCGAACAGTGATCGTGCTCAGAACAAAAGAAATGTGCTTCCTACACACAGGGGCCATATCTAGTTCAACTCTGCTTAGGAAACTGACAAGAACAGTAGCTCCACTTCAGTCCAATACACTGTACTTGCTGGGAACAGACGCCAGTGCTATTTGCCCTGTGTATGACAATGGGAGCGCAATAGTGACTCTTCTTACCAGAAAACAACTCTTGCTCGTAGGACCAGAAACTGCATGGGATTCAACTCCATTTCTGACTGAAAAACAAACACTAGCTTGCCTTACAAGAAACACACTCTGCTTTTGAGAAATGAGCACTCTTCTGCTCTACTGTGTTTCCTATGGGGTCCTAACAGTGAGCTTGCTCATAACAATAGAACTGTGCTTCCTACACACACGGGCCATATCTAGTTCAACTCTGCTTAGGAAACTGACAAGAACGGTAGCTCCTCTTCAGTCCAATACACTGTACTAGCTGGGAACAGACGCGAGTCCTATTTGTATTGTGTATGGCAATGGGAGTGCAATAGTGACTTTCCTTACCAGAAAGCAACTCTTGCTCGTAGGACCAAAAACAGGATGTGATTCAACTCCATTTAGGACTGGGAAATAAACGCTAGCTTGCCTTACTAGAAACACACTCTGCTTTTGAGAAAAGAGCACTCTTCTACTCTACTGTGTTTCCTAAGGGGTCCGAACAGTGAGCTTGCTCAGAACAATAGAACTGTGCTTCCTACACCCAGGGGCCATATCTAGTTCAACTCTGCTTAGCAAACTGACAAGAACAGTAGCTCCTCTTCAGTCCAATACACTGTACTTGCTGGGAACAAACGCGAGTGCTAATTGCACTGTGTATGGCAAAGGGAGCACAGTAGTGACTTTCCTTACCAGAAAACAACTCTTGCTTGTGGAACCAAAAATTGCATGTGATTCAACTCCATTTAGGACTGGGAAACAAACGCTAGCTCGCCTTACAAGAAACACACTCTGCTTTTGAGAAAAGAGCACTCTTCTACTCTACTGTTTTTCCTATGGGGTCCGAACAGTGAGCTTGCTCAGAACAAAAGAACTGTGCGTCCTACACACACGGGCCATATCTAGTTCAACTCTGCTTAGGAAACTGACAAGAACAGTAGCTCCTCTTCAGTCCAATACACTGTACTTGCTGGGAACAGAAGCGAGTGCTATTTGCATTGTGTACGGAAATGGGAGTGCAATAGTGACTTTTTTTTTTTACCAGAAAACAACTCTTGCTCATAGGACCAAAAACTGCATGTGATTCAACTCTATTTAGGACTGGGAAACAAACGCTAGCTCGCCTTACAAGAAAGACACTCTGATTTTGAGAAAAGAGCACTCTTCTACTCTACTGTGTATCCTATGGGGCCGGAACAGTGAGCTTGCTCAGAACAAAAGAACTGTGCTTCCTACACACAGGGGCCATATCTAGTTCAACTCTGCTTAGGAAATTGACAAGAACAGTAGCTCCTCTTCAGTCCAATACACTGTACTTGCTGGGATTAGATGCGAGTGCTATTTGCACTGTGTATGGCAATGGGAGTGCAATAGTGACTTTCCTTACCAGAAAGCAACTCTTGCTCGTAGGACCAAAAACAGGATGTGATTCAACTCCATTTAGGACTGGGAAATAAACGCTAGCTTGCCTTACTAGAAACACACTCTGCTTTTGAGAAAAGAGCACTCTTCTACTCTACTGTGTTTCCTAAGGGGTCCGAACAGTGAGCTTGCTCAGAACAATAGAACTGTGCTTCCTACACAGAGGGGCCATATCTAGTTCAACTCTGCTTAGCAAACTGACAAGAACAGTAGCTCCGCTTCAGTCCAATACACTGTACTAGCTTTGAACAGACGCGAGTGCTATTTGCACTATGTATGGAAATGGGAGCGCAATAGTGACTTTCCTTACCAGAAAACAACTCTTGCTCGTAGGACCAGAAACTGCATGGGATTCAACTCCATTTCTGACTGAAAAACAAACACTAGCTTGCCTTACAAGAAACACACTCTGCTTTTGAGAAATGAGCACTCTTCTGCTCTACTGTGTTTCCTATGGGGTCCGAACAGTGAGCTTGCTCAGAACAAAAGAACTGTGCTTCCTACACACACGGGCCATATCTAGTTCAACTCTGCTTAGGAAACTGACAAGATCGGTAGCTCCTCTTCAGTCCAATACACTGTACTAGCTGGGAACAGAGGCGAGTCCTATTTGTATTGTGTATGGCAATAGGAGCGCAATAGTGACTCTTCTTATGAGAAAACACCTCTTGCTCGTAGGACCAGAAACTGCATGTGATTCAACTCCATTTCTGACTGGGGAACAAACACTAGCTCGCCTTACAAGAAACACACTCTGCTTTTGAGAAAAGAGCACTCTTCTATTCTTCTGTGTTTTTATATGGTCCGAACAGGGAGCTTGCTCAGAACAAAAGAACTGTGCTCCCTACACACAGGCGCCATATCTAGTTCAACTCTGCTTAGGAAACTGACAAGAATAGTAGCTCCTCTTCAGTCCAATACACTGTACTTCCTGGGAACAGATGCGATTGCTATTTGCACTGTGTATGGAAATGGGAGTGCAATAGTGACTTTCCTTACCAGAAAACAACTCTTGCTCATAGGACCAAAAACTGCATGTGATTCAACTCCATTTAGGACTGGGAAACAAACGCTAGCTCGCCTTACAAGAAACACACTCTGCTTTTGAGAAAAGAGCACTCTTCTACTCTACTGTGTTTCCTATAGGGCCAGAAGAGTGAGTTTGCACAGAACAAAAGAACTGTGCTTCCTACAAATACGGCTATATCTAGTACAATTCTGCTTAGGAAACTGACAAGAACAGTAGATCCTCTTCAGTCCAAAACACTGTATATGCTGGGAACAGACGCCAGTGCTATTTGCCCTGTGTATGACCATGGGAGCGCAATAGTGACTTTTCTTACCAGAAAACAACTCTTGCTTGTAGGACAAGAAACTGCATGTGATTCAACTCCATTTAGGACTGGGAAACAAACGCTAGCTCTCCTTACAAGAAACACACTCTGCTTTTGAGAAAAGAGCACTCTTCTACTCTACTGTGTTTCCTATGAAGTCCGAACAGTGAGCTTGCTCAGAACAAAAGAACTGTGCTTCCTACACACACGGGCCATATCTAGTTCAACTCTGCTTAGCAAACTGACAAGAACAGTAGCTCCTCTTCAGTCCAATACACTGTACTTGCTGGGAACAAACGCGAGTGCTAATTGCACTGTGTATGGCAAAGTGAGCGCAGTAGTGACTTTCCTTACCAGAAAACAACTCTTGCTTGTGGAACCAAAAATTGCATGTGATTCAACTCCATTTAGGACTGGGAAACAAACGCTAGCTCGCCTTACAAGAAACACACTCTGCTTTTGAGAAATGAGCACTCTTCTGCTCTACTGTGTTTCCTATGGGGTCCTAACAGTGAGCTTGCTCATAACAATAGAACTGTGCTTCCTACACACACGGGCCATATCTAGTTCAACTCTGCTTAGGAAACTGACAAGAACGGTAGCTCCTCTTCAGTCCAATACACTGTACTAGCTGGGAACAGACGCGAGTCCTATTTGTATTGTGTATGGCAATGGGAGTGCAATAGTGACTTTCCTTACCAGAAAGCAACTCTTGCTCGTAGGACCAAAAACAGGATGTGATTCAACTCCATTTAGGACTGGGAAATAAACGCTAGCTTGCCTTACTAGAAACACACTCTGCTTTTGAGAAAAGAGCACTCTTCTACTCTACTGTGTTTCCTAAGGGGTCCGAACAGTGAGCTTGCTCAGAACAATAGAACTGTGCTTCCTACACACACGGGCCATATCTAGTTCAACTCTGCTTAGCAAACTGACAAGAACAGTAGCTCCTCTTCAGTCCAATACACTGTACTTGCTGGGAACAAACGCGAGTGCTAATTGCACTGTGTATGGCAAAGTGAGCGCAGTAGTGACTTTCCTTACCAGAAAACAACTCTTGCTTGTGGAACCAAAAATTGCATGTGATTCAACTCCATTTAGGACTGGGAAACAAACGCTAGCTCGCCTTACAAGAAACACACTCTGCTTTTGAGAAATGAGCACTCTTCTGCTCTACTGTGTTTCCTATGGGGTCCTAACAGTGAGCTTGCTCATAACAATAGAACTGTGCTTCCTACACACACGGGCCATATCTAGTTCAACTCTGCTTAGGAAACTGACAAGAACGGTAGCTCCTCTTCAGTCCAATACACTGTACTAGCTGGGAACAGACGCGAGTCCTATTTGTATTGTGTATGGCAATGGGAGTGCAATAGTGACTTTCCTTACCAGAAAGCAACTCTTGCTCGTAGGACCAAAAACAGGATGTGATTCAACTCCATTTAGGACTGGGAAATAAACGCTAGCTTGCCTTACTAGAAACACACTCTGCTTTTGAGAAAAGAGCACTCTTCTACTCTACTGTGTTTCCTAAGGGGTCCGAACAGTGAGCTTGCTCAGAACAATAGAACTGTGCTTCCTACACACAGGGGCCATATCTAGTTCAACTCTGCTTAGCAAACTGACAAGAACAGTAGCTCCGCTTCAGTCCAATACACTGTACTAGCTTTGAACAGACGCGAGTGCTATTTGCACTATGTATGGAAATGGGAGCACAATAGTGACTTTCCTTACCAGAAAACAACTCTTGCTCATAGGACCAAAAACTGCATGTGATTCAACTCCATTTCTGACTGGGAAACAAACACTAGCTCGCCTTACAATTAACACATTCTGCTTTTGAGAAAAGAGCACTCTTCTACTCTACTGTGTTTCCTATGGGGTCCGAACAGTGATCTTGCTCAGAACAAAAGAAATGTGCTTCCTACACACAGGGGCCATATCTAGTTCAACTCTGCTTAGGAAACTGACAAGAACAGTAGCTCCGCTTCAGTCCAATACACTGTACTTCCTGGGAACAGATGCGATTGCTATTTGCACTGTGTATGGAAATGGGAGTGCAATAGTGACTTTCCTTACCAGAAAACAACTCTTGCTCATAGGACCAAAAACTGCATGTGATTCAACTCCATTTAGGACTGGGAAACAAACGCTAGCTCGCCTTACAAGAAACAGACTCTGCTTTTGAGAAAAGAGCACTCTTCTACTCTACTGTGTTTCCTATAGGGCCAGAACAGTGAGTTTGCACAGAACAAAAGAACTGTGCTTCCTACAAATACAGCTATATCTAGTACAATTCTGCTTAGGAAACTGGCAAGAACAGTAGATCCTCTTCAGTCCAAAACACTGTATATGCTGGGAACAGACGCCAGTGCTATTTGCCCTGTGTATGACAATGGCAGCGCAATAGTGACTCTTCTTACCAGAAAACAACTCTTGCTTGTAGGACAAGAAACTGCATGTGATTCAACTCCATTTAGGACTGGGAAACAAACGCTAGCTCTCCTTACAAGAAACACACTCTGCTTTTGAGAAAAGAGCACTCTTCTACTCTACTGTGTTTCCTATGAAGTCCGAACCGTGAGCTTGCTCAGAACAAAAAAACTGTGCTTCCTACACACAGGGGCCATATCTAGTTCAACTCTGCTTAGCAAACTGACAAGAACAGTAGCTCCTCTTCAGTCCAATACACTGTACTTGCTGGGAACAAACGCGAGTGCTAATTGCACTGTGTATGGCAAAGGGAGCACAGTAGTGACTTTCCTTACCAGAAAACAACTCTTGCTTGTGGAACCAAAAATTGCATGTGATTCAACTCCATTTAGGACTGGGAAACAAACGCTAGCTCGCCTTACAAGAAACACACTCTGCTTTTGAGAAAAGAGCACTCTTCTACTCTACTGTTTTTCCTATGGGGTCCGAACAGTGAGCTTGCTCAGAACAAAAGAACTGTGCTTACTACACACATGGGCCATATCTAGTTCAACTCTGCTTAGGAAACTGACAAGAACAGTAGCTCCTCTTCAGTCCAATACACTGTACTTGCTGGGAACAGAAGCGAGTGCTATTTGCATTGTGTACGGAAATGGGAGTGCAATAGTGAATTTTTTTTTTTACCAGAAAACAACTCTTGCTCATAGGACCAAAAACTGCATGTGATTCAACTCTATTTAGGACTGGGAAACAAACGCTAGCTCGCCTTACAAGAAAGACACTCTGATTTTGAGAAAAGAGCACTCTTCTACTCTACTGTGTTTCCTATGGGGTCCGAACAGTGAGCTTGCTCAGAACAAAAGAACTGTGCTTCCTACACACACGGGCCATATCTAGTTCAACTCTGCTTAGGAAACTGACAAGAACAGTAGCTCCTCTTCAGTCCAATACACTGTACTTGCTGGGAACAGACGCGAGTGCTCTATGCACTGTGTATGGCAATGGGAGTGCAATAGTGACTTTCCTTACCAGAAAACAACTCTTGCTCGTAGGACTAAAAATTGCATGTGATTCAACTTCATTTAGGACTGGGAAACAAACGCTAGCTCGCCTTACAAGAAACACACTCTGCTTTTCAGAAAAGAGCACTCTTCAACTCTACTGTGTTTCCTATAGGGCCAGAACAGTGAGTTTTCTCAGAACAAAAGAACTGTGCTTCCTACAAATAAGGCCATATCTAGTTCAATTCTGCTTAGGAAACTGACAAGAATAGTAGATCCTCTTCAGTCCAATACACTGTACATGCTGGGAACAGACGCCAGTGCTATTTGCTCTGTGTATGACAATGGGAGCACAATAGTGACTCTTCTTACCAGAAAACAACTCTTGCTCGTAGGACAAGAAACTGCATGTGATTCAACTCCATTTGGGACTGGGATACAAACACTAGCTCGCCTTACAAGAAACACACTCTGCTTTTGAGAAAAGAGCACTCTTCTACTCTACTGTTTTTCCTATGGGGTCCGAACAGTGAGCTTGCTCAGAACAAAAGAACTGTGCTTACTACACTCATGGGCCATATCTAGTTCAACTCTGCTTAGGAAACTGACAAGAACAGTAGCTCCTCTTCAGTCCAATACACTGTACTTGCTGGGAACAGAAGCGAGTGCTATTTGCATTGTGTACGGAAATGGGAGCGCAATAGTGATTTTTTTTTTTACCAGAAAACAACTCTTGCTCATAGGACCAAAAACTGCATGTGATTCAACTCCATTTAGGACTGGGAAACAAACGCTAGCTCGCCTTACAAGAAAGACACTCTGCTTTTGAGAAAAGAGCACTCTTCTACTCTATTGTGTTTCCTATGGGGTCCGAACAGTGAGCTTGCTCAGAACAAAAGAACTGTGCTTCCTACACACACGGGCCATATCTAGTTCAACTCTGCTTAGGAAACTGACAAAAACAGTAGCTCCGCTTCAGTCCAATACACTGTACTTGCTGGGAACAGACGCGAGTGCTCTTTGCACTGTGTATGGCAATGGGAGTGAAATAGTGACTTTTCTTACCAGAAAACAACTCTTGCTCGTAGGACTAAAAATTGCATGTGATTCAACTTCATTTAGGACTGGGAAACAAACGCTAGCTCGCCTTACAAGAAACACACTCTGCTTTTCAGAAAAGAGCACTCTTCAACTCTACTGTGTTTCCTATAGGGCCAGAACAGTAAGTTTTCTCAGAACAAAAGAACTGTGCTTCCTACAAATAAGGCCATATCTAGTTCAATTCTGCTTAGGAAACTGACAAGAACAGTAGATCCTCTTCAGTCCAATACACTGTACATGCTGGGAACAGACGCCAGTGCTATTTGCTCTGTGTATGACAATGGGAGCACAATAGTGACTCTTCTTACCAGAAAACAACTCTTGCTCGTAGGACAGGAAAATGCATGTGATTCAACTCCATTTAGGACTGGGATACAAACGCTAGCTCTCCTTACAAGAAACACACTCTGCTTTTGAGAAAAGAGCACTCTTCTACTCTACTGTTTTTCCTATGGGGTCCGAACAGTGAGCTTGCTCAGAACAAAAGAACTGTGCTTACTACACTCATGGGCCATATCTAGTTCAACTCTGCTTAGGAAACTGACAAGAACAGTAGCTCCTCTTCAGTCCAATACACTGTACTTGCTGGGAACAGAAGCGAGTGCTATTTGCATTGTGTACGGAAATGGGAGCGCAATAGTGACTTTTTTTTTTTACCAGAAAACAACTCTTGCTCATAGGACCAAAAACTGCATGTGATTCAACTCCATTTAGGACTGGGAAACAAACGCTAGCTCGCCTTACAAGAAAGACACTCTGCTTTTGAGAAAAGAGCACTCTTCTACTCTATTGTGTTTCCTATGGGGTCCGAACAGTGAGCTTGCTCAGAACAAAAGAACTGTGCTTCCTACACACACGGGCCATATCTAGTTCAACTCTGCTTAGGAAACTGACAAAAACAGTAGCTCCGCTTCAGTCCAATACACTGTACTTGCTGGGAACAGACGCGAGTGCTCTTTGCACTGTGTATGGCAATGGGAGTAAATAGTGACTTTTCTTACCAGAAAACAACTCTTGCTCGTAGGACTAAAAATTGCATGTGATTCAACTGCATTTAGGACAGGGAAACAAACGCTAGCTCGCCTTACAAGAAACACACTCTGCTTTTCAGAAAAGAGCACTCTTCAACTCTACTATGTTTCCTATAGGGCCAGAACAGTGAGTTTGCTCAGAACAAAAGAACTGTGCTTCCTACAAATAAGGCCATATCTAGTTCAATTCTGCTTAGGAAACTGACAAGAACAGTAGATCCTCTTCAGTCCAATACACTGTACATGCTGGGAACAGACGCCAGTGCTATTTGTCCTGTGTATGAAAATGGGAGTGCAATAGTGACTCTTCTTACCAGAAAACAACTCTTGCTCGTAGGACCAGAAACTGGATGTGATTCAACTCCATTTAGGACTGGGAAACAAACGCTAGCTCTCCTTACAAGAAACACACTCTGCTTTTGAGAAAAGAGCACTCTTCTACTCTACTGTGTATCCTATGGGGCCGGAACAGTGAGCTTGCTCAGAACAAAAGAACTGTGCTTCCTACACACAGGGGCCATATCTAGTTCAACTCTGCTTAGGAAATTGACAAGAACAGTAGCTCCTCTTCAGTCCAATACACTGTACTTGCAGGGATTAGATGCGAGTGCTATTTGCACTGTGTATGGCAATAGGAGTGCAATAGTGACTTTCCTTACCAGAAAGCAACTCTTGCTCGTAGGACCAAAAACAGGATGTGATTCAACTCCATTTAGGACTGGGAAATAAACGCTAGCTTGCCTTACTAGAAACACACTCTGCTTTTGAGAAAAGAGCACTCTTCTACTCTACTGTGTTTCCTAAGGGGTCCGAACAGTGAGCTTGCTCAGAACAATAGAACTGTGCTACCTACACACAGGGGCCATATCTAGTTCAACTCTGCTTAGGAAACTGACAAGAACAGTACCTCCGCTTCAGTCCAATACACTGTACTAGCTTTGAACAGACGCGAGTGCTATTTGCACTATGTATGGAAATGGGAGCGCAATAGTGACTTTCCATACCAGAAAACAACTCTTGCTCGTAGGACCAGAAACTGCATGGGATTCAACTCCATTTCTGACTGAAAAACAAACACTAGCTTGCCTTACAAGAAACACACTCTGCTTTTGAGAAATGAGCACTCTTCTGCTCTACTGTGTTTCCTATGGGGTCCGAACAGTGAGCTTGCTCAGAACAAAAGAACTGTGCTTACTACACACACGGGCCATATCTAGTTCAACTCTGCTTAGGAAACTGACAAGAACGGTAGCTCCTCTTCAGTCCAATACACTGTACTAGCTGGGAACAGACGCGAGTCCTATTTGTATTGTGTATGGCAATAGGAGCGCAATAGTGACTCTTCTTATGAGAAAACACCTCTTGCTCGTAGGACCAGAAACTGCATGTGATTCAACTCCATTTCTGACTGGGGAACAAACACTAGCTCGCCTTACAAGAAACACACTCTGCTTTTGAGAAAAGAGCACTCTTCTATTCTTCTGTGTTTTTATATGGTCCGAACAGGGAGCTTGCTCAGAACAAAAGAACTGTGCTCCCTACACACAGGCGCCATATCTAGTTCAACTCTGCTTAGGAAACTGACAAGAATAGTAGCTCCTCTTCAGTCCAATACACTGTACTTCCTGGGAACAGATGCGATTGCTATTTGCACTGTGTATGGAAATGGGAGTGCAATAGTGACTTTCCTTACCAGAAAACAACTCTTGCTCATAGGACCAAAAACTGCATGTGATTCAACTCCATTTAGGACTGGGAAACAAACGCTAGCTCGCCTTACAAGAAACACACTCTGCTTTTGAGAAAAGAGCACTCTTCTACTCTACTGTGTTTCCTATAGGGCCAGAAGAGTGAGTTTGCACAGAACAAAAGAACTGTGCTTCCTACAAATACGGCTATATCTAGTACAATTCTGCTTAGGAAACTGACAAGAACAGTAGATCCTCTTCAGTACAAAACACTGTATATGCTGGGAACAGACGCCAGTGCTATTTGCCCTGTGTATGACAATGGGAGCGCAATAGTGACTCTTCTTACCAGAAAACAACTCTTGCTTGTAGGACAAGAAACTGCATGTGATTCAACTCCATTTAGGACTGGGAAACAAACGCTAGCTCTCCTTACAAGAAACACACTCTGCTTTTGAGAAAAGAGCACTCTTCTACTCTACTGTGTTTCCTATGAAGTCCGAACAGTGAGCTTGCTCAGAACAAAAGAACTGTGCTTCCTACACACACGGGCCATATCTAGTTCAACTCTGCTTAGCAAACTGACAAGAACAGTAGCTCCTCTTCAGTCCAATACACTGTACTTGCTGGGAACAAACGCGAGTGCTAATTGCACTGTGTATGGCAAAGGGAGCGCAGTAGTGACTTTCCTTACCAGAAAACAACTCTTGCTTGTGGAACCAAAAATTGCATGTGATTCAACTCCATTTAGGACTGGGAAACAAACGCTAGCTCGCCTTACAAGAAACACACTCTGCTTTTGAGAAAAGAGCACTCTTCTACTCTACTGTTTTTCCTATGGGGTCCGAACAGTGAGCTTGCTCAGAACAAAAGAACTGTGCTTACTACACACATGGGCCATATCTAGTTCAACTCTGCTTAGGAAACTGACAAGAACAGTAGCTCCTCTTCAGTCCAATACACTGTACTTGCTGGGAACAGAAGCGAGTGCTATTTGCATTGTGTACGGAAATGGGAGCGCAATAGTGACTTTTTTTTTTTACCAGAAAACAACTCTTGCTAATAGGACCAAAAACTGCATGTGATTCAACTCCATTTAGGACTGGGAAACAAACGCTAGCTCGCCTTACAAGAAAGACACTCTGATTTTGAGAAAAGAGCACTCTTCTACTCTACTGTGTTTCCTATGGGGTCCGAACAGTGAGCTTGCTCAGAACAAAAGAACTGTGCTTCCTACACACACGGGCCATATCTAGTTCAACTCTGCTTAGGAAACTGACAAGAACAGTAGCTCCGCTTCAGTCCAATACACTGTACTTGCTGGGAACAGACGCGAGTGCTCTTTGCACTGTGTATGGCAATGGGAGTGCAATAGTGACTTTTCTTACCAGAAAACAGCTCTTGCTCGTAGGACTAAAAATTGCATGTGATTCAACTGCATTTAGGACTGGGAAACAAACGCTAGCTCGCCTTACAAGAAACACACTCTGCTTTTCAGAAAAGAGCACTCTTCAACTCTACTGTGTTTCCTAAAGAGCCAGAACAGTGAGTTTGCTCAGAACAAAAGAACTGTGCTTCCTACAAATAAGGCCATATCTAGTTCAATTCTGCTTAGGAAACTGACAAGAACAGTAGATCCTCTTCAGTCCAATACACTGTACATGCTGGGAACAGACGCCAGTGCTATTTGTCCTGTGTATGAAAATGGGAGTGCAATAGTGACTCTTCTTACCAGAAAACAACTCTTGCTCGTAGGACCAGAAACTGGATGTGATTCAACTCCATTTAGGACTGGGAAACAAACGCTAGCTCTCCTTACAAAAAACACACTCTGCTTTTGAGAAAAGAGCACTCTTCTACTCTACTGTGTATCCTATGGGGCCCGAACAGTGAGCTTGCTCAGA
Source organism: Peromyscus eremicus (assembly GCF_949786415.1). Classification (NCBI taxonomy): domain Eukaryota; kingdom Metazoa; phylum Chordata; class Mammalia; order Rodentia; family Cricetidae; genus Peromyscus; species Peromyscus eremicus. Next base: position 61,836 of record NW_026734442.1, on the reverse strand, counting down.
ACAAAAGAACTGTGCTTCCTACACACAGGGGCCATATCTAGTTCAACTCTGCTTAGGAAATTGACAAGAACAGTAGCTCCTCTTCAGTCCAATACACTGTACTTGCTGGGAACAGATGCGAGTGCTATTTGCACTGTGTATGGCAATGGGAGTGCAATAGTGACTTTCCTTACCAGAAAACAACTCTTGCTTGTAGGACCAAAAACAGGATGTGATTCAACTCCTATTAAGGACTGGGAAATAAACGCTAGCTTGCCTTACTAGAAACACACTCTGCTTTTGAGAAAAGAGCACTCTTCTACTCTACTGTGTTTCCTATGGGGTCCGAACAGTGAGCTTGCTCAGAACAATAGAACTGTGCTTCCTACACACAGGGGCCATATCTAGTTCAACTCTGCTTAGCAAACTGACAAGAACAGTAGCTCCGCTTCAGTCCAATACACTGTACTAGGTTTGAACAGACGTGAGTGCTATTTGCACTATGTATGGAAATGGGAGCGCAATAGTGACTTTCCTTACCAGAAAACAACTCTTGCTCATAGGACCAAAATCTGCATGTGATTCAACTCCATTTCTGACTGGGAAACAAACACTAGCTCGCCTTACAATTAATACACTCTGCTTTTGAGAAAAGAGCACTCTTCTACTCTACTGTGTTTCCTATGGGGTCCGAACAGTGAGCTTGCTCAGAACAAAAGAACTGTGCTTCCTACACACACGGGCCATATCTAGTTCAACTCTGCTTAGGAAACTGACAAAAACAGTAGCTCCGCTTCAGTCCAATACACTGTACTTGCTGGGAACAGACGCGAGTGCTCTTTGCACTGTGTATGGCAATGGGAGTGCAATAGTGACTTTCCTTACCAGAAAACAACTCTTGCTCGTAGGACTAAAAATTGCATGTGATTCAACTTCATTTAGGACTGGGAAACAAACGCTAGCTTGCCTTACAAGAAACACACCCTGCTTTTCAGAAAAGAGCACTCTTCAACTCTACTGTGTTTCCTATAGGGCCAGAACAGTGAGTTTTCTCAGAACAAAAGAACTGTGCTTCCTACAAATAAGGCCATATCTAGTTCAATTCTGCTTAGGAAACTGACAAGAACAGTAGATCCTCTTCAGTCCAATACACTGTACATGCTGGGAACAGACGCCAGTGCTATTTGTCCTGTGTATGAAAATGGGAGTGCAATAGTGACTCTTCTTACCAGAAAACAACTCTTGATCGTAGGACCAGAAACTGGATGTGATTCAACTCCATTTAGGACTGGGAAACAAACGCTAGCTCTCCTTACAAAAAACACACTCTGCTTTTGAGAAAAGAGCACTCTTCTACTCTACTGTGTATCCTATGGGGCCCGAACAGTGAGCTTGCTCAGAACAAAAGAACTGTGCTTCCTACACACAGGGGCCATATCTAGTTCAACTCTGCTTAGGAAATTGACAAGAACAGTAGCTCCTCTTCAGTCCAATACACTGTACTTGCTGGGAACAGATGCGAGTGCTATTTGCACTGTGTATGGCAATGGGAGTGCAATAGTGACTTTCCTTACCAGAAAACAACTCTTGCTTGTAGGACCAAAAACAGGATGTGATTCAACTCCTATTAAGGACTGGGAAATAAACGCTAGCTTGCCTTACTAGAAACACACTCTGCTTTTGAGAAAAGAGCACTCTTCTACTCTACTGTGTTTCCTATGGGGTCCGAACAGTGAGCTTGCTCAGAACAATAGAACTGTGCTTCCTACACACAGGGGCCATATCTAGTTCAACTCTGCTTAGCAAACTGACAAGAACAGTAGCTCCGCTTCAGTCCAATACACTGTACTAGGTTTGAACAGACGTGAGTGCTATTTGCACTATGTATGGAAATGGGAGCGCAATAGTGACTTTCCTTACCAGAAAACAACTCTTGCTCATAGGACCAAAATCTGCATGTGATTCAACTCCATTTCTGACTGGGAAACAAACACTAGCTCGCCTTACAATTAACACACTCTGCTTTTGAGAAAAGAGCACTCTTCTACTCTACTGTGTTTCCTATGGGGTCCGAACAGTGAGCTTGCTCAGAACAAAAGAACTGTGCTTCCTACACACACGGGCCATATCTAGTTCAACTCTGCTTAGGAAACTGACAAAAACAGTAGCTCCGCTTCAGTCCAATACACTGTACTTGCTGGGAACAGACGCGAGTGCTCTTTGCACTGTGTATGGCAATGGGAGTGCAATAGTGACTTTCCTTACCAGAAAACAACTCTTGCTCGTAGGACTAAAAATTGCATGTGATTCAACTTCATTTAGGACTGGGAAACAAACGCTAGCTTGCCTTACAAGAAACACACCCTGCTTTTCAGAAAAGAGCACTCTTCAACTCTACTGTGTTTCCTATAGGGCCAGAACAGTGAGTTTTCTCAGAACAAAAGAACTGTGCTTCCTACAAATAAGGCCATATCTAGTTCAATTCTGCTTAGGAAACTGACAAGAACAGTAGATCCTCTTCAGTCCAATACACTGTACATGCTGGGAACAGACGCCAGTGCTATTTGCTCTGTGTATGACAATGGGAGCACAATAGTGACTCTTCTTACCAGAAAACAACTCTTGCTCGTAGGACAAGAAACTGCATGTGATTCAACTCCATTTAGGACTGGGATACAAACGCTAGCTCGCCTTACAAGAAACACACTCTGCTTTTGAGAAAAGAGCACTCTTCTACTCTACTGTTTTTCCTATGGGGTCCGAACAGTGAGCTTGCTCAGAACAAAAGAACTGTGCTTACTACACTCATGGGCCATATCTAGTTCAACTCTGCTTAGGAAACTGACAAGAACAGTAGCTCCTCTTCAGTCCAATACACTGTACTTGCTGGGATTAGATGCGAGTGCTATTTGCACTGTGTATGGCAATGGGAGCGCAATAGTGACTTTCCTTACCAGAAAGCAACTCTTGCTCGTAGGACCAAAAACAGGATGTGATTCAACTCCATTTAGGACTGGGAAATAAACGCTAGCTTGCCTTACTAGAAACACACTCTGCTTTTGAGAAAAGAGCACTCTTCTACTCTACTGTGTTTCCTAAGGGGTCCGAACAGTGAGCTTGCTCAGAACAATAGAACTGTGCTTCCTACACACAGGGGCCATATCTAGTTCAACTCTGCTTAGCAAACTGACAAGAACAGTAGCTCCGCTTCAGTCCAATACACTGTACTAGCTTTGAACAGACGCGAGTGCTATTTGCACTATGTATGGAAATGGGAGCGCAATAGTGACTTTCCTTACCAGAAAACAACTCTTGCTCATAGGACCAAAAACTGCATGTGATTCAACTCCATTTCGGACTGGGAAACAAACACTAGCTCGCCTTACAATTAACACATTCTGCTTTTGAGAAAAGAGCACTCTTCTACTCTACTGTGTTTCCTATGGGGTCCGAAGAGTGATCTTGCTCACAACAAAAGAAATGTGCTTCCTAAACACAGGGGCCATATCTAGTTCAACTCTGCTTAGGAAACTGACAAGAACAGTAGCTCCACTTCAGTCCAATACACTGTACTTGCTGGGAACAGACGCCAGTGCTATTTGCCCTGTGTATGACAATGGGAGCGCAATAGTGACTCTTCTTACCAGAAAACAACTCTTGCTCGTAGGACCAGAAACTGCATGGGATTCAACTCCATTTCTGACTGAAAAACAAACACTAGCTTGCCTTACAAGAAACACACTCTGCTTTTGAGAAATGAGCACTCTTCTGCTATACTGTGTTTCCTATGGGGTCCGAACAGTGAGCTTGCTCATAACAATAGAACTGTGCTTCCTACACACACGGGCCATATCTAGTTCAACTCTGCTTAGGAAACTGACAAGAACGGTAGCTCCTCTTCAGTCCAATACACTGTACTTGCTGGGAACAGAAGCGAGTGCTATTTGCATTGTGTACGGAAATGGGAGCGCAATAGTGACTTTTTTTTTTTTACCAGAAAACAACTCTTGCTCATAGGACCAAAAACTGCATGTGATTCAACTCCATTTAGGACTGGGAAACAAAGGCTAGCTCGCCTTACAAGAAAGACACTCTGCTTTTGAGAAAAGAGCACTCTTCTACTCTACTGTGTTTCCTATGGGGTCCGAACAGTGAGCTTGCTCAGAACAAAAGAACTGTGCTTCCTACACACACCGGCCATATCTAGTTCAACTCTGCTTAGGAAACTGACAAAAACAGTAGCTCCGCTTCAGTCCAATACACTGTACTTGCTGGGAACAGACGCGAGTGCTCTTTGCACTGTGTATGGCAATGGGAGTGCAATAGTGACTTTCCTTACCAGAAAACAACTCTTGCTCGTAGGACTAAAAATTGCATGTGATTCAACTTCATTTAGGACTGGGAAACAAACGCTAGCTCGCCTTACAAGAAACACACTCTGCTTTTCAGAAAAGAGCACTCTTCAACTCTACTGTGTTTCCTATAGGGCCAGAACAGTAAGTTTTCTCAGAACAAAAGAACTGTGCTTCCTACAAATAAGGCCATATCTAGTTCAATTCTGCTTAGGAAACTGACAAGAACAGTAGATCCTCTTCAGTCGAATACACTGTACATGCTGGGAACAGACGCCAGTGCTATTTGCTCTGTGTATGACAATGGGAGCACAATAGTGACTCTTCTTACCAGAAAACAACTCTTGCTCGTAGGACAAGAAACTGCATGTGATTCAACTCCATTTAGGACTGGGATACAAACGCTAGCTCGCCTTACAAGAAACACACTCTGCTTTTGAGAAAAGAGCACTCTTCTACTCTACTGTTTTTCCTATGGGGTCCGAACAGTGAGCTTGCTCAGAACAAAAGAACTGTGCTTACTACACTCATGGGCCATATCTAGTTCAACTCTGCTTAGGAAACTGACAAGAACAGTAGCTCCTCTTCAGTCCAATACACTGTACTTGCTGGGAACAGAAGCGAGTGCTATTTGCATTGTGTACGGAAATGGGAGCGCAATAGTGACTTTTTTTTTTTTACCAGAAAACAACTCTTGCTCATAGGACCAAAAACTGCATGTGATTCAACTCCATTTAGGACTGGGAAACAAACGCTAGCTCGCCTTACAAGAAAGACACTCTGCTTTTGAGAAAAGAGCACTCTTCTACTCTACTGTGTTTCCTATGGGGTCCGAACAGTGAGCTTGCTCAGAACAAAAGAACTGTGCTTCCTACACACACGGGCCATATCTAGTTCAACTCTGCTTAGGAAACTGACAAAAACAGTAGCTCCGCTTCAGTCCAATACACTGTACTTGCTGGGAACAGACGCGAGTGCTCTTTGCACTGTGTATGGCAATGGGAGTGAAATAGTGACTTTTCTTACCAGAAAACAACTCTTGCTCGTAGGACTAAAAATTGCATGTGATTCAACTGCATTTAGGACAGGGAAACAAACGCTAGCTCGCCTTACAAGAAACACACTCTGCTTTTCAGAAAAGAGCACTCTTCAACTCTACTATGTTTCCTATAGGGCCAGAACAGTGAGTTTGCTCAGAACAAAAGAACTGTGCTTCCTACAAATAAGGCCATATCTAGTTCAATTCTGCTTAGGAAACTGACAAGAACAGTAGATCCTCTTCAGTCCAATACACTGTACATGCTGGGAACAGACGCCAGTGCTATTTGTCCTGTGTATGAAAATGGGAGTGCAATAGTGACTCTTCTTACCAGAAAACAACTCTTGCTCGTAGGACCAGAAACTGGATGTGATTCAACTCCATTTAGGACTGGGAAACAAACGCTAGCTCTCCTTACAAGAAACACACTCTGCTTTTGAGAAAAGAGCACTCTTCTACTCTACTGTGTATCCTATGGGGCCGGAACAGTGAGCTTGCTCAGAACAAAAGAACTGTGCTTCCTACACACAGGGGCCATATCTAGTTCAACTCTGCTTAGGAAATTGACAAGAACAGTAGCTCCTCTTCAGTCCAATACACTGTACTTGCTGGGATTAGATGCGAGTGCTATTTGCACTGTGTATGGCAATGGGAGTGCAATAGTGACTTTCCTTACCAGAAAGCAACTCTTGCTCGTAGGACCAAAAACAGGATGTGATTCAACTCCATTTAGGACTGGGAAATAAACGCTAGCTTGCCTTACTAGAAACACACTCTGCTTTTGAGAAAAGAGCACTCTTCTACTCTACTGTGTTTCCTAAGGGGTCCGAACAGTGAGCTTGCTCAGAACAAAAGAAATGTGCTTCCTACACACAGGGGCCATATCTAGTCCAACTCTGCTTAGGAAACTGACAAGAACAGTAGCTCCACTTCAGTCCAATACACTGTACTTGCTGGGAACAGACGCCAGTGCTATTTGCCCTGTGTATGACAATGGGAGCGCAAGAGTGACTCTTCTTACCAGAAAACAACTCTTGCTCGTAGGACCAGAAACTGCATGGGATTCAACTCCATTTCTGACTGAAAAACAAACACTAGCTTGCCTTACAAGAAACACACTCTGCTTTTGAGAAATGAGCACTCTTCTGCTCTACTGTGTTTCCTATGGGGTCCTAACAGTGAGCTTGCTCATAACAATAGAACTGTGCTTCCTACACACACGGGCCATATCTAGTTCAACTCTGCTTAGGAAACTGACAAGAACGGTAGCTCCTCTTCAGTCCAATACACTGTACTAGCTGGGAACAGACGCGAGTCCTATTTGTATTGTGTATGGCAATGGGAGTGCAATAGTGACTTTCCTTACCAGAAAGCAACTCTTGCTCGTAGGACCAAAAACAGGATGTGATTCAACTCCATTTAGGACTGGGAAATAAACGCTAGCTTGCCTTACTAGAAACACACTCTGCTTTTGAGAAAAGAGCACTCTTCTACTCTACTGTGTTTCCTAAGGGGTCCGAACAGTGAGCTTGCTCAGAACAATAGAACTGTGCTTCCTACACCCAGGGGCCATATCTAGTTCAACTCTGCTTAGCAAACTGACAAGAACAGTAGCTCCTCTTCAGTCCAATACACTGTACTTGCTGGGAACAAACGCGAGTGCTAATTGCACTGTGTATGGCAAAGGGAGCACAGTAGTGACTTTCCTTACCAGAAAACAACTCTTGCTTGTGGAACCAAAAATTGCATGTGATTCAACTCCATTTAGGACTGGGAAACAAACACTAGCTCGCCTTACAAGAAACACACTCTGCTTTTGAGAAAAGAGCACTCTTCTACTCTACTGTTTTTCCTATGGGGTCCGAACAGTGAGCTTGCTCAGAACAAAAGAACTGTGCTTACTACACACATGGGCCATATCTAGTTCAACTCTGCTTAGGAAACTGACAAGAACAGTAGCTCCTCTTCAGTCCAATACACTGTACTTGCTGGGAACAGAAGCGAGTGCTATTTGCATTGTGTACGGAAATGGGAGTGCAATAGTGACTTTTTTTTTTTACCAGAAAACAACTCTTGCTCATAGGACCAAAAACTGCATGTGATTCAACTCTATTTAGGACTGGGAAACAAACGCTAGCTCGCCTTACAAGAAAGACACTCTGATTTTGAGAAAAGAGCACTCTTCTACTCTACTGTGTTTCCTATGGGGTCCGAACAGTGAGCTTGCTCAGAACAAAAGAACTGTGCTTCCTACACACACGGGCCATATCTAGTTCAACTCTGCTTAGGAAACTGACAAGAACAGTAGCTCCTCTTCAGTCCAATACACTGTACTTGCTGGGAACAGACGCGAGTGCTATTTGCACTGTGTATGGCAATGGGAGTGCAATAGTGACTTTCCTTACCAGAAAACAACTCTTGCTCGTAGGACTAAAAATTGCATGTGATTCAACTTCATTTAGGACTGGGAAACAAACGCTAGCTCGCCTTACAAGAAACACACTCTGCTTTTCAGAAAAGAGCACTCTTCAACTCTACTGTGTTTCCTATAGGGCCAGAACAGTGAGTTTTCTCAGAACAAAAGAACTGTGCTTCCTACAAATAAGGCCATATCTAGTTCAATTCTGCTTAGGAAACTGACAAGAATAGTAGATCCTCTTCAGTCCAATACACTGTACATGCTGGGAACAGACGCCAGTGCTATTTGCTCTGTGTATGACAATGGGAGCACAATAGTGACTCTTCTTACCAGAAAACAACTCTTGCTCGTAGGACAAGAAACTGCATGTGATTCAACTCCATTTAGGACTGGGATACAAACGCTAGCTCGCCTTACAAGAAACACACTCTGCTTTTGAGAAAAGAGCACTCTTCTACTCTACTGTTTTTCCTATGGGGTCCGAACAGTGAGCTTGCTCAGAACAAAAGAACTGTGCTTACTACACTCATGGGCCATATCTAGTTCAACTCTGCTTAGGAAACTGACAAGAACAGTAGCTCCTCTTCAGTCCAATACACTGTACTTGCTGGGAACAGAAGCGAGTGCTATTTGCATTGTGTACGGAAATGGGAGCGCAATAGTGACTTTTTTTTTTTTACCAGAAAACAACTCTTGCTCATAGGACCAAAAACTGCATGTGATTCAACTCCATTTAGGACTGGGAAACAAAGGCTAGCTCGCCTTACAAGAAAAACACTCTGCTTTTGAGAAAAGAGCACTCTTCTACTCTACTGTGTTTCCTATGGGGTCCGAACAGTGAGCTTGCTCAGAACAAAAGAACTGTGCTTTCTACACACACCGGCCATATCTAGTTCAACTCTGCTTAGGAAACTGACAAAAACAGTAGCTCCTCTTCAGTCCAATACACTGTACTTGCTGGGAACAGACGCGAGTGCTCTTTGCACTGTGTATGGCAATGGGAGTGCAATAGTGACTTTCCTTACCAGAAAACAACTCTTGCTCGTAGGACTAAAAATTGCAGGTGATTCAACTTCATTTAGGACTGGGAAACAAACGCTAGCTCGCCTTACAAGAAACACACTCTGCTTTTCAGAAAAGAGCACTCTTCAACTCTACTGTGTTTCCTATAGGGCCAGAACAGTGAGTTTTCTCAGAACAAAAGAACTGTGCTTCCTACAAATAAGGCCATATCTAGTTCAATTCTGCTTAGGAAACTGACAAGAATAGTAGATCCTCTTCAGTCCAATACACTGTACATGCTGGGAACAGACGCCAGTGCTATTTGCTCTGTGTATGACAATGGGAGCACAATAGTGACTCTTCTTACCAGAAAACAACTCTTGCTCGTAGGACAAGAAACTGCATGTGATTCAACTCCATTTAGGACTGGGATACAAACGCTAGCTCGCCTTAGAAGAAACACACTCTGCTTTTGAGAAAAGAGCACTCTTCTACTCTACTGTTTTTCCTATGGGGTCCGAACAGTGAGCTTGCTCAGAACAAAAGAACTGTGCTTACTACACTCATGGGCCATATCTAGTTCAACTCTGCTTAGGAAACTGACAAGAACAGTAGCTCCTCTTCAGTCCAATACACTGTACTTGCTGGGAACAGAAGCGAGTGCTATTTGCATTGTGTACGGAAATGGGAGCGCAATAGTGACTTTTTTTTTTTACCAGAAAACAACTCTTGCTCATAGGACCAAAAACTGCATGTGATTCAACTCCATTTAGGACTGGGAAACAAAGGCTAGCTCGCCTTACAAGAAAGACACTCTGCTTTTGAGAAAAGAGCACTCTTCTACTCTACTGTGTTTCCTATGGGGTCCGAACAGTGAGCTTGCTCAGAACAAAAGAACTGTGCTTTCTACACACACCGGCCATATCTAGTTCAACTCTGCTTAGGAAACTGACAAAAACAGTAGCTCCGCTTCAGTCCAATACACTGTACTTGCTGGGAACAGACGCGAGTGCTCTTTACACTGTGTATGGCAATGGGAGTGCAATAGTGACTTTCCTTACCAGAAAACAACTCTTGCTCGTAGGACTAAAAATTGCATGTGATTCAACTTCATTTAGGACTGGGAAACAAACGCTAGCTCGCCTTACAAGAAACACACTCTGCTTTTCAGAAAAGAGCACTCTTCAACTCTACTGTGTTTCCTATAGGGCCAGAACAGTAAGTTTTCTCAGAACAAAAGAACTGTGCTTCCTACAAATAAGGCCATATCTAGTTCAATTCTGCTTAGGAAACTGACAAGAACAGTAGATCCTCTTCAGTCGAATACACTGTACATGCTGGGAACAGACGCCAGTGCTATTTGCTCTGTGTATGACAATGGGAGCACAATAGTGACTCTTCTTACCAGAAAACAACTCTTGCTCGTAGGACAAGAAACTGCATGTGATTCAACTCCATTTAGGACTGGGATACAAACGCTAGCTCGCCTTACAAGAAACACACTCTGCTTTTGAGAAAAGAGCACTCTTCTACTCTACTGTTTTTCCTATGGGGTCCGAACAGTGAGCTTGCTCAGAACAAAAGAACTGTGCTTACTACACTCATGGGCCATATCTAGTTCAACTCTGCTTAGGAAACTGACAAGAACAGTAGCTCCTCTTCAGTCCAATACACTGTACTTGCTGGGAACAGAAGCGAGTGCTATTTGCATTGTGTACGGAAATGGGAGCGCAATAGTGACTTTTTTTTTTTTACCAGAAAACAACTCTTGCTCATAGGACCAAAAACTGCATGTGATTCAACTCCATTTAGGACTGGGAAACAAACGCTAGCTCGCCTTACAAGAAAGACACTCTGCTTTTGAGAAAAGAGCACTCTTCAACTCTACTGTGTTTCCTATGGGGTCCGAACAGTGAGCTTGCTCAGAACAAAAGAACTGTGCTTCCTACACACACGGGCCATATCTAGTTCAACTCTGCTTAGGAAACTGACAAAAACAGTAGCTCCGCTTCAGTCCAATACACTGTACTTGCTGGGAACAGACGCGAGTGCTCTTTGCACTGTGTATGGCAATGGGAGTGAAATAGTGACTTTTCTTACCAGAAAACAACTCTTGCTCGTAGGACTAAAAATTGCATGTGATTCAACTGCATTTAGGACAGGGAAACAAACGCTAGCTCGCCTTACAAGAAACACACTCTGCTTTTCAGAAAAGAGCACTCTTCAACTCTACTATGTTTCCTATAGGGCCAGAACAGTGAGTTTGCTCAGAACAAAAGAACTGTGCTTCCTACAAATAAGGCCATATCTAGTTCAATTCTGCTTAGGAAACTGACAAGAACAGTAGATCCTCTTCAGTCCAATACACTGTACATGCTGGGAACAGACGCCAGTGCTATTTGTCCTGTGTATGAAAATGGGAGTGCAATAGTGACTCTTCTTACCAGAAAACAACTCTTGCTCGTAGGACCAGAAACTGGATGTGATTCAACTCCATTTAGGACTGGGAAACAAACGCTAGCTCTCCTTACAAGAAACACACTCTGCTTTTGAGAAAAGAGCACTCTTCTACTCTACTGTGTATCCTATGGGGCCGGAACAGTGAGCTTGCTCAGAACAAAAGAACTGTGCTTCCTACACACAGGGGCCATATCTAGTTCAACTCTGCTTAGGAAATTGACAAGAACAGTAGCTCCTCTTCAGTCCAATACACTGTACTTGCTGGGATTAGATGCGAGTGCTATTTGCACTGTGTATGGCAATGGGAGTGCAATAGTGACTTTCCTTACCAGAAAGCAACTCTTGCTCGTAGGACCAAAAACAGGATGTGATTCAACTCCATTTAGGACTGGGAAATAAACGCTAGCTTGCCTTACTAGAAACACACTCTGCTTTTGAGAAAAGAGCACTCTTCTACTCTACTGTGTTTCCTAAGGGGTCCGAACAGTGAGCTTGCTCAGAACAAAAGAAATGTGCTTCCTACACACAGGGGCCATATCTAGTCCAACTCTGCTTAGGAAACTGACAAGAACAGTAGCTCCACTTCAGTCCAATACACTGTACTTGCTGGGAACAGACGCCAGTGCTATTTGCCCTGTGTATGACAATGGGAGCGCAATAGTGACTCTTCTTACCAGAAAACAACTCTTGCTCGTAGGACCAGAAACTGCATGGGATTCAACTCCATTTCTGACTGAAAAACAAACACTAGCTTGCCTTACAAGAAACACACTCTGCTTTTGAGAAATGAGCACTCTTCTGCTCTACTGTGTTTCTCATGGGTTCTGAACAGTGAGCTTGCTCAGAACAAAAGAACTGTGCTTCCTACACACACGGGCCATATCTAGTTCAACTCTGCTTAGGAAACTGACAAGAACAGTAGCTCCTCTTCAGTCCAATACACTCTACTTGCTGGAAACAGACGCTAGTGCTATTTGCACTGTGTATGGCAATGGGAGCTCAATAGTGTCTTTCCTTACCAGAAAACAATTCTTGCTTATAGGACCAGAAACTGAATGTGATTCAACTCCATTTAGAACTGGGAAATAAATGCTAGCTCACCTTACAAAAACACACTCTGCTTTTGAGAAAAGAGCACTCTTCTACTCTACTGTGTTTCCTATAGGGCCAGAACGAGAGCTTGCTCAGAACAAAAGAACTGTGCTTCCTATACCCATGGCCATATCTAGTTCAATTCTGTTTAGGAAATTGACAAGAACAGTAGATCCTCTTCAGTCCAATACACTGTACATGCTGGGAACAGACGCCAGTGCTATTTGCCCTGTGTATGACAATGGGAGCGCAATAATGACTCTTCTTACCAGAAAACAACTCTTGCTCGTAGGACAAGAAACTGCATGTGATTCAATCCATTTCTTACTGGGAAACAAACAATAGCTTGCCTTACAAGAAACACACTCTGCTTTTGAGAAAAAAGCACTCTTCTACTCTACTGTGTTTCCTATATGGCCAGAACAGTGAGCTTGCTCAGAACAAAAAAACTGTGCTTCCTATACACACGGCTATATCTAGTTCAAATCTGCTTATAAACCTGACAAGAACAGTACGTCCTCTTCAGTCCAATACACTGTACTTGCTAGGAACAGACGCCAGTGCTATTTGTCCTGTGTATGGCAATGGCAGCACAATAGTGACTCTTCTAACCAGAAAACAACTCTTGCTCGTAGGACCAGAAACTGCATGTGATTCAACTCCATTTAGGACTGGGAAACAAACGATAGCTCGCCTTACAAGAAACACACTCTGCTTTTGAGAAAAAAGCACTCTTCTACTCTACTGTGTTTCCTATGGGGTCCAAACAGTGAGCATGCTCAGAACAAAAAACTGTGCTTCCTACACACACGGACCCTATCTAGTTCAACTCTGCTTAGGAAACTGACAACAACTGTAGCTCCTATTCAGTCCAATACACTGTACTTGCTGGGAAGAGACGCGAGTGCTATTAGTAATGTATATGGCAATGGGAGTGCAATAGTGACTTTCCTTACCAGAAAACAACTCTTGCTTGTATGACCAAAAACTGCATGTGATACAACTCCATTTAGGACTGGGAAACAAACGCTAGGTCACCTTACAAGAAACACACTCTGCTTTTGAGAAAAGAGCACTCTTCTACTCTACTGTGCTTCCTATATGGCCAGAACAGTGAGCTTGCTCAGAACAAAAGAGGTGTGCTTCCTACACACACGGCCATATCTAGTTCAATTCTGCTTAGGAAACTGACAAGAACAGTAGCTCCTATTCAGTCCAATACACTGTACTTCCTGAGAACAGACGCGTGTGCTATTTGCACTGTGTATGGCCATGGGAGTGCAATAGTGACTCTTTTTACCAGAACACAACTTTTGCTCGTAGGACCAGAAACTGCATGGGATTCAACACCATTTCTAACTGGGAAACAAACACTAGCTCGCCTTACAAGAAACACACTCTGCTTTTGAGAAATGAGCACTCTTCTACTCAACTGTGTTTCCTATGGCGTCTGAACAGTGAGCTTGGTCAGAAAAAAAGAACTGTGCTTCCTACACACACGGGATATATCTAGTTCAACTCTGCTTTGGAAACTGTCAAGAAAAGTAGCTCCTCTTCAGTCCAATACACTGTACTTGCTGGGAACAGACGCGAGTGCTATTTGCACTGTGTATGACAATGGGAGCTCAATAGTGACTTTCCTTACCAGAAAACAACTCTTGCTCGTAGGACTGAAAACTGCATGTGATTCAACTCCATTTAGAACTTGGAAATAAACGCAAGCTCGCCTTACAAGAAACAGACTCTGATTTTGAGAAAACGGCACTCTTCTAATCTACTGTGTTTCCTTTGGGGTCCGAAAAATGAGCTTGCTCAGAACAAAAGAACTTTGCTTCCTACACACACGGGCCATATCTAGTTCAACCCTTTTTAGGAAACTTAGAAGAACAGTTGCTCCTCTTCAGTCCAATACACTGTACTTGCTGGGAACAGACGCCAGTGCTATTTGCACTGTGTATGGCAATTGGAGCACAATAGTGACTTTCCTTACCAGAAAACAACTCTTGCTCCTAGGACCAAAAACTGCATGTGATTCAACTCCATTTAGGACTGGGAAACAAACGCTAGCTTGCCTTACAAGAAACACACTCTGCTTTTGAGAAAAGAGCACTCTTCTACTCTACTGTGTTTCCTATGTGGCCAGAACAGTGAGCTTGCTCAGAACAAAAGAACTGTGCTTCCTACACACACGACCATATCTAGATCAATTCTGCTTAAGAAACTGACAAGAACAGTAGATACTCTTCAGTCCAATACACTGTACATGCTGGGAACCGACACCAGTGCTATTTGCCCTGTGTATGACAATGGGAGTGCAATAGTGACAATTCTTACCATAAAACAACTCTTGCTCGTAGGACCAAAAACTGCAAGTGACTCAACTTTATTTAGGACTGGGAAACAAACGTTAGCTTGCCTTACAAGAAACACACTCTGCTTTTGAGAAAAGAGCACTCTTCTACTCTACTGTGTTTACCATAGGGCCAGAACAGTGAGCTTGCTCAGAACAAAAGAACTGTGCTACCTACACAAGGGCCATATCTAGTTCAATTCTGCTTAGGAAACTGACAAGAAAAGTAGCTCCTCTTCAGTACAATACACTGTACTTGCTGGGAACAGATGCCAGTGCTATTTGCCCTGTGTATGACAATGGGAGCACAATAGTGTCTCTTCTTACCAGAAAA
Organism: Peromyscus eremicus; assembly: GCF_949786415.1. NCBI lineage: Eukaryota > Metazoa > Chordata > Mammalia > Rodentia > Cricetidae > Peromyscus > Peromyscus eremicus. The sequence continues at coordinate 46,809 of NW_026734442.1, read as the reverse complement.
CAACTCTTGCTCATAGGACCAGAAACTGCATGGGATTCAACTCCATTTAGCTCTGGGAAGAAAACGCTAGCTCGCCTTACAAGAAACACGCTCTGCTTATGAGAAAAGGGCACACTTCTACTCTACTGTGTTTCCTATGGGGTCCGAACAATGAGCTTGCTCAGAACAATAGAACTGTGCTTCCTACACAAGGGCCATATCTAGTTCAATTCTGCTTAGGAAACTGACAAGAACAGTAGCTCCTCTTCAGTCCAATACACTCTACTTGCTTGGAAAAGAGGCCAGTGCTATTTGCCCTGTGTATGACAATGGGAGCACAATAGTGTCTCTTCTTACCAGAAAACAACTCTTACTCGTAGGACCAGAAACTGCATGGGATTCAACTCCGTTTAGGACTGGGAAACAAACGCTACCTCGCCTTACAAGAAACACACTCTGCTTTTGAGAAAAGAGCACTCTTCTACTCTACTGTGTTTACCATAGGGCCAGAACAGTGAGCTTGCTCAGAACAAAAGAACTGTGCTACCTACACACACGGGCCATATCTAGTTCAACTCTGCTTAGGAAACTGATGAGAACAGTAGCTCCTCTTCAGTCCAATACACTGTACTTCCTGGGAACAGATGCGAGTGCTATTTGCACTTTGTATGGAAATGGGAGCGCAATAGTGACTTTCCTTACCAGAAAAAAACTCTTGCTCGTAGGACCAAAAACTGCATGTGATTCAACTCAATTTAGGACTGATAAACAAACACTAGCTCGCCTTACAAAAAACACACTCTGCTTTTGAGAAAAGAGCACTCTTCTATTCTCCTGTATTTCCTATAGGGCCAGTACAGCGAGCTTGCTCAGAACAAAAGAACTGTGCTTCCTACACACATGGACATATCCAGTTCAATTCTGCTTAGGAAACTGACAAGAACAGTAGCTCCTCTTCATTCCAATACACTCTACATGCTGGGAACAGACGCCAGTGCTATTTGCCCTGTTTATGACAATGGGAGCACAATAGTGTCTCTATTTACCAGAAAACAACTCTTGCTCGTAGGACCAGAAACTGCATGGGATTCAACTCCATTTAGGACTGGGAAACAAACGCTACCTCGCCTTACAAGAAACACACTCTGCTTTGAGAAAAGAGCACTCTTCTACTCTGCTGTGTTTCCTATAGTGCCAGTACAGTGAGCTTGCTCTGAACAAAAGAACGGTGCTTCCTTCACACACGGGCCATATCTAGTTCAATGCTGCTTAGGAAACTGACAAGAACAGTAGCTCCTCTTCAGTCCAATACACTGTACTTGCTGGGAACAGACGCGAGTGCTATTTGCACTGTGTATGGCAATGGGAGCGCAATAGTGACTTTCCTTACCAGAAAACAACTCTTGCTAGTAGGACCAAAAACTGCATGTGATTCAACTCCATTTAGGACTGGGAAACAAACGCTACCTCGCCTTACAAGAAACACACTCTGCTTTTGAGAAAAGAGCACTCTTCTACTCTATTGTGTTTACCATAGGGCCAGAACAGTGAGCTTGCTCAGAACAAAAGAACTGTGCTTCCTACACACACGGGCCATATCTAGTTCAACTCTGCATAGGAAACTGACGAGAACAGTAGCTCCTCTTCAGTCCAATACACTGTACTTCCTGGGAACAGATGCGAGTGCTATTTGCACTTTGTATGGAAATGGGAGCGCAATAGTGACTTTCTTTACCAGAAAAAAACTCTTGCTCGTAGGACCGAAAACTGCATGTGATTCAACTCCATTTAAGACTGGGAAACAAACGCTAGCTCGCCTTACAAGAAACACACTCTGCTTTTGAGAAAAGAGCACTCTTCTATTCTCCTGTATTTCCTATAGTGCCAGTACAGCGAGCTTGCTCAGAATAAAAGAATTGTGCTTCCTACACACATGGACATATCCAGTTCAATTCTGCTTAGGAAACTGACAAGAACAGTAGCTCCTCTTCAGTCCAATACACTCTACATGCTGGGAACAGACGCCAGTGCTATTTGCCCTGTGTATGACAATGGGAGCACAATAGTGTCTCTATTTACCAGAAAACAACTCTTACTCGTAGGACCAGAAACTGCATGGGATTCAACTCCATTTAGGACTGGGAAACAAACGCTACTACGCCTTACAAGAAACACACTCTGCTTTTGAGAAAAGAGCACTTTTCTACTCTGCTGTGTTTCCTATAGTGCCAGTACAGTGAGCTTGCTCAGAACAAAAGAACTGTGCTTCCTACACACACGGGCCATAGCTAGTTCAACTCTGCTTAGGAGACTGACAAGAACAGTAGCTCCTCTTCAGTCCAATACACTGTACTTGCTGGGAACAGACGCCAGAGCTATTTGCACTGTGTATGGCAATGTGAGCTCAATAGTGACTTTCCTTAGCAGAAAACAACACTTGCTTGTAGGAACGAAAACTGCATGTGATTCAACTCCATTTAGAACTGGGAAATAAACTCTAGCTTGCCTTACAAGAAACACATTCTGCTTTGAGAAAAGAGCACACTTCTACTCTACTGTATTTCCTATATGGCCAGAACAGTGAGCCTGCTCAGAACAAAAGACCTGTGCTTCCTACACACATGGACATATCCAGTTCAATTCTGCTTAGGAAACTGACAAGAACAGTAGCTCCTCTTCAGTCCAATACACTCTACATGCTGGGAACAGACGCCAGTGCTATTTGCCCTGTGTATGACAATGGGAGCACAATAGTGTCTCTATTTACCAGAAAACAACTCTTACTCGTAGGACCAGAAACTGCATGGGATTCAACTCCATTTAGGACTGGGAAACAAACGCTACTACGCCTTACAAGAAACACACTCTGCTTTTGAGAAAAGAGCACTTTTCTACTCTGCTGTGTTTCCTATAGTGCCAGTACAGTGAGCTTGCTCAGAACAAAAGAACTGTGCTTCCTACACACACGGGCCATAGCTAGTTCAACTCTGCTTAGGAGACTGACAAGAACAGTAGCTCCTCTTCAGTCCAATACACTGTACTTGCTGGGAACAGACGCCAGTGCTATTTGCACTGTGTATGGCAATGTGAGCTCAATAGTGACTTTCCTTAGCAGAAAACAACTCTTGCTTGTAGGAACGAAAACTGCATGTGATTCAACTCCATTTAGAACTGGGAAATAAACTCTAGCTTGCCTTACAAGAAACACATTCTGCTTTTGAGAAAAGAGCACACTTCTACTCTACTGTATTTCCTATATGGCCAGAACAGTGAGCCTGCTCAGAACAAAAGACCTGTGCTTCCTACACACGGCCATATGTAGTTCAATTTTACTTAGGAAACTGGCAAGAACAGTAGCTCCTCTTCAGTCCAGTACACTGTACTTGCTGAGAACAGACGCATGTGCTATTTGCACTGTGTATGGCAATGGGAGCACAACAGTGACTCTTCTTACCAGAATACAAATCTTGTTCGTAGGACCAGAAAGTGCATGGGATTCAACTCCATTTCTGACTGGGAAACAAACACTAACTCGCCTTACAAGAAACACACTCTGATTTTGAGAAAAGAGCACTCTTCTACTCTACTTTTTTTCCTATGTGGTCTGAACAGTGAGCTTGCTCAGAAAAAAAGAACTGTGCTTCCTACACACACGGGCCATATCTAGTTCAACTCTGCTTAGGAAACTGACAAGAACAGTAGCGCTTCTTCAGTCCAATACACTGTAATTGCTGGGAACAGACGCTAGTGCTATTTGCACTGTGTATGGCAATGGGAGCTCAATAGTGACTTTCCTCACCAGAAAACAACTCTTGCTCGTAGGACCAAAAACTGCATGTGATTTAACTCCATTTAGGACTGGGAAACAAACGCTAGCTCGCCTTACAAGAAACAAACTCTCCTTTTGAGAAAAGAGCACTCTTCTACTCTACTGTGTTTCCTATAGGGCCAGTACAGCGAGCTTGCTCAGAACAAAAGAACTGTGCTTCCTACACACATGGCCATATCCAGTTCAATTCTGCTTAGGAAACTGACAAGAACAGTAGCTCCTCTTCAGTCCAATACACTCTACGTGCTGGGAACAGACGCCAGTGCTATTTGCCCTGTGTATGACAATGGGAGCACAATAGTGTCTCTTCTACCAGAAAACAACTCTTGCTCGTAGGACCAGAAACTGCATGGGATTCAAATCCATTTAGGACTGGGAAACAAACGCTACCTCGCCTTACAAGAAACACACTCTGCTTTTGAGAAAAGAGCACTCTTCTACTCTACTGTGTTTCCCATAGGGCCAGAACAGTGAGCTTGCTCAGAACAAAAGAACTGTGCTTCCTACACACACGGGCCATATCTAGTTCAACTCTGCTTAGGAACTGACGAGAACAGTAGCTCCTCTTCAGTCCAATACACTGTACTTGCTGGGAACAGACACGAGTGCTATTTGCACTTTGTATGGAAATGGGAGCGCAATAGTGAATTTCCTTACCAGAAAACAACTCTTTCTCATTGGACCAAAAACTGCATGTGATTCAACTCCTTTTCGTACTGGGAAACAAATGCTAGTTCGCCTTACAAGAAACACACTCTGCTTTTGAGAAAAGAGCACTCTTCTACTCTGCTGTGTTTCCTATAGTGACAGTACAGTGAGCTTGCTCAGAACAAAAGAACTGTGCTTCCTTCACACACGGGCCATATTTAGTTCAGTTCCGCTTAGGAAACTGACAAGAACAGTAGATCCTCTTCAGTCCAATACACTGTACTTGCTGGGAACAGACTCCAGTGCTGTTTGCACTGTGTATGACAATGGGAGAGAAATAGTGACTCTTCTTACCAGAAAACAACTCTTGCTCGTAGGACCAGAAACTGCATGTGATTCAACTCCATTTAGGACTGGGAAACAAACGCTAGCTTGCCTTACAAGAAACACCCTCGGCTTTTGAGAAAAGAGCACTCTTCTACTCTACTGTGTTTCCTATGGTGTCTGAACAGTGAGCTTGCTCAGAACAAAAGAAGTGTGCTTCCTACACACACGGCCATATCTAGTTCAATTTTGCTTAGGAAACTGACAAGAACAGGAGCTCCTATTCCGTCCAATACACTGTACTTGCTGGGAACAGACGCGAGTGCTACTTGCTCTGTGTATGACAATGGGAGCACAATAGTGACTCTTTTTACGAGAAAACAACTTTTGCTCGTAGGACCAGAAACGGCATGGCATTCAACTCCATTTCTAACTGGGAAACAAACACTAGCTCGCCTTACAAGAAACACACTCTGCTTTTGAGAAAAGAGCACTCTTCTACTCTACTGTGTTTCCTATGGTGTCTGAACAGTGAGCTTGCTCAGAAAAAAAGTACTGTGCTTCCTACACACACGGGCCATATCTAGTTCAACTCTGCTTAGGAAACTGTCAAGAACAGTAGCTCCTTTTCAGTCCAATACACTGTACTTGCTGGGAACAGACGCGAGTGCTATTTGCACTGTGTATGGCAATTGGAGCACAATAGTGACTCGTCTTACCAGAAAACAAATCTTGCTCGTAGGACAAAAAACTGCATGTGATTCAACTCCATTTAGAACTGGGAAATAAACGCTAGCTCGCCTTATAAGAAACAGACTCTGATTTTGAGAAAACGGCACTCTTCTACTCTACCGTGTATCCTTTGGGGTCCGAACAATGATCTTGCTCAGAACAAAAGATCTCTGCTTCCTACACACGGGCTATATCTAGTTCAACTCTTTTTAGGAAACTGAGAAGAACAGTAGCTGCTCTTCAGTCCAATACACTGTACATGCTGGGAACAGACGCCAGTGCTATTTGCCCTGTGTATGACAATGGGACCACAATAGTGTCTCTTCTACCAGAAAACAACACTTGCTCGTAGGACCAGAAACTGCATGGGATTCAAATCCATTTAGGACTGGGAAACAAACGCTACCTCGCCTTACAAGAAACACACTCTGCTTTTGAGAAAAGAGCACTCTTCTACTCTACTGTGTTTCCCATAGGGCCAGAACAGTGAGCTTGCTCAGAACAAAAGAACTGTGCTTCCTACACACACGGGCCATATCTAGTTCAACTCTGCTTAGGAACTGACGAGAACAGTAGCTCCTCTTCAGTCCAATACACTGTACTTGCTGGGAACAGACACGAGTGCTATTTGCACTTTGTATGGAAATGGGAGCGCAATAGTGAATTTCCTTACCAGAAAACAACTCTTTCTCATTGGACCAAAAACTGCATGTGATTCAACTCCTTTTCGTACTGGGAAACAAATGCTAGTTCGCCTTACAAGAAACACACTCTGCTTTTGAGAAAGAGCACTCTTCTACTCTGCTGTGTTTCCTATAGTGACAGTACAGTGAGCTTGCTCAGAACAAAAGAACTGTGCTTTCTTCACACACGGGCCATATCTAGTTCAGTTCCGCTTAGGAAACTGACAAGAACAGTAGATCCTCTTCAGTCCAATACACTGTACTTGCTGGGAACAGACTCCAGTGCTGTTTGCACTGTGTATGACAATGGGAGAGAAATAGTGACTCTTCTTACCAGAAAACAACTCTTGCTCGTAGGACCAGAAACTGCATGTGATTCAACTCCATTTAGGTCTGGGAAACAAACGCTAGCTTGCCTTACAAGAAACACCCTCGGCTTTTGAGAAAAGAGCACTCTTCTACTCTACTGTGTTTCCGAACAGTGAGCTTGCTCAGAACAAACAAACTGTGCTTCCTACACACATGGGCCATATCTAGTTCAACTCTGCTTAGGAAACTGACAAGAACAGTATCTCCTCTTCAGTCCAATACACTGTACTTGCTGGGAACAGACGCCAGTGCTATTTGCACTGTGTATGGCAATGGGAGCACAATAGTGACTCTTCTTACCAGAAAACAACTCTTGCTCATAGGACCAGATACTGCATGGGATTCAACTACATTTAGGACTGGGAAACAAACGCTAGTTCACCTTACAAGAAACACACTCTGCTTTTGAGAAAAGAGCACTCTTCTACTCTTCGGTGTTTCCTATAGGGCCAGTACAGCGAGCTTGCTCAGAACAAAAGAACTGTGCTTCCTACACACATGGCAACATCCAGTTCAATTCTGCTTAAGAAACTGACAAGAACAGTAGCTCCTCTTCAGTCCAATACACTCTACATGCTGGGAACAGACGCCAGTGCTATTTGCCCTGTGTATACAATGGGAGCACAATAGTGTCTCTTCTTACCAGAAAATAACTCTTGCTCGTAGGACCAGAAACTGCATGTGATTCAACTCCATTTAGGACTGGGAAACAAACGCTAGCTCGCCTTACAAGAAACACACTCTGCTTTTGAGAAAAGAGCACTCTTCTACTCTACGGTGTTTCCTATAATGCCAGTACAGTGAGCTTCCTCAGAACAAAAGAACTGTGCTTCCTACACACACGGGCCATATCTAGTTCAACTCTGCTTAGGAAACTGACAAGAACATTATCTCCTATTCTGTCCAATACACTGTACTTGTTGGGAAGAGAAGCGAGTGCTATTTGCACTGTGTATGGCAATGGGAGTGCAATAGTGACTCTTCTTACCAGAAAACAACTCTTGCTCATACGACCAGAAACTGCATGGGATTCAACTCCATTTAGGACTGGGAAAAAAACGCTAGCTCGCCTTACAAGAAACAAACTCTGCTTTTGAGAAAAGAGCACTCTTCTACTCTACTGTGTTTCCTATAGGGCCAGTACAGCAAGCTGGCTCAGAACAAAAGAACTGTGCTTCCTACACACATGGCCATATCCAGTTCAATTCTGCTTAGGAAACTGACAAGAACAGTAGCTCCTCTTCAGTCCAATACACTCTACATGCTGGGAACAGACGCCAGTGCTATTTGCCCTGTGTATGACAATGGGAGCACAATAGTGTCTCTTCTTACCAGAAAACAACTCTTGCTTGTAGGACCAGAAACTGCATGGGATTCAACTCCATTTAGGACTGGGAAACAAACGCTACCTCGCCTTACAAGAAACACACTCTGCTTTTGAGAAAAGAGCACTCTTCTACTCTACTGTGTTTCCTATGGTTTCTGAACAGTGAGCTTGCTCAGAACAAAAGAACTGTGCTTCCTACACACACGGGCCATATCTAGTTCAACTTTGCTTAGGAAACTGACGAGAACAGTAGCTCCTCTTCAGTCCAATACACTGTACTTGCTGGGAACAGACGCGAGTGTTATTTGCACTGTGTAATGCCATGGGAACACAATAGTGACTTTCCTTACCAGAAAACAACTCTTGCTCGTAGGACCCAAAACTGCATGTTTTTCAACTCCATTTAGGACTGGAAAACAACCGCTAGCTCGCCTTACAAGAAACATACTCTGCTTTTGAGAAAAGAGCACTCTTCTTCTCTACATGTTTCCTATAGCGCCAGAACAGTGAACTTGCTCAGAACAAAAGAACTGAGCTTCCTACACAGACGGCCACATCTAGTTCAATTCTGCTTAGGAAACTGACAAGAACAGTAGATCCTCTTCAGTCCAATATACTGTACATGCTGGGAACAGACGACAGTGCTATTTGCCCTGTGTATGAAAATGGGAGAGTAATGGTGACTCTTCTTACCAGAAAACAACTCTTGCTCGTAGGACCAGAAACTGCATGGAATTCAACTCCATTTAGCTCTGGGAAGCAAACGCTAGGTCGCCTTACAAGAAACACACTCTGCTATTGAGAAAAGAGCACTCTTCTACTCTACTGTGTTTCCTATAGGGTCCAAAGAGTGAACTTGCTCAGAACAAAAGAACTGTGCTTCGTACACACAGGGGCCATATCTAGTTCAACTCTGCTTAGAAAACTGACAAGAACAGTATCTCCTCTTCAGTCCAATACTCTGTACTTGCTGGGAACAGACGCCAGTGATATTTGCAATGTGTATGACAATGGGAGCGCAATAGTGACTCTTCTTACCAGAAAACAACTCTTGCTCGTAGGACCAGAAACTGCATGTGATTCAACTCCATTTATGACTGGGAAACAAACGCTAGCTCGCCTTACAAGAAACACACTCTGCTTTTGAGAAAAGAGCACTCTTCTGCTCTACTGCGTTTCCTATAAGGCCAGAACAGTGAGCTTCCTCAGAACAAAAGAACTGTGCTTCCTACACACACGGGCCATATCTAGTTCAACTCTGCTTATGAAACTGACAAGAACAGTATCTCCTATTCTGTCCAATACACTGTACTTGCTGGGAAAAAAAGCGAGTGCTATTTGCAATGTGTATGGCAATGGAAGCGCAATAGTGACTCTTCTTACCAGAAAACAACTCTTGCTCGTAGGATCAGAAAGTGCATGTGGTTCAACTGCATTTAGGACTGGGAAACAAACGCTAGCTCTCCTTACAAGAAAAACACTCTACTCTGAGAAAAGAGCACTCCTCTACTCTACTGTGTTTCCTATAGGGCCAGAAGAGTGAGCATGCTCAGAAGCAAAGAACTGTGCTTCCTACACACACGGGCTATATCTAGTTCAACTCTGCTTAGGAAACTGACAAGAACAGCAGCTCTGCTTCTTTCCAATACACTGTACTTGCTGGGAGCAGACGCGAGTGCTATTTGCACTGTGTATGGCAATGGGAGCACAATAGTGACTCTTCTTACCAGAAAACAACTCTTGGTTGTAGGACCAGAAACTGCATGGGATTCAACTCCGTTTCTGAATGGGAAACAAACACTAGCTAGCCTTACAAGAAACACACTCTGCTTTTGAAAAAAGAGCACACTTCTACTCTACTGTGTTTCCCATGGGGTCCGAAAAGTGAGCTTGCTCAGAACAAAAGAACTGTGCTTCCTACACACATGGGCCATATCTAGTTCAACTCTGCTTAGGAACCTGACAAGAACAGTAGATCCTCCTCAGTCCAATACACTGTACATGCTGGGAACAGACACCATTGCTATTTGCCCTGTGCATGACAATGGGAGCACAATAGTGACTCTTCTTACCATAAAACTACTCTTGCTTGTAGGACCAGACACTCCATGGCATTCAACTCCATTTCTGACTGGGAAACAAACACTAGCTTGCCTTACAAGAAACACACTCTGCTTTTGAGAAAAGAGCACTCTTCTACTCTACTGTGTTTCCTAATTGTTCCGAACATTGAGCTTGCTCAGAACAAAAGAACTGTGCTTTGTACACACACGGTCCATATTTGGTTCAACTCTGCTTAGGAAACTGACAAGAACAGTAGATCCTCTTCAGTCCAATACACGTTACTTGCTGGAAGCAGACGCGTGTGGTATTTGCACAGTGTATGGCATTGGAAGTGCAATAGTGACTTTCCTTACCAGAAAAAATCTCTTGCTCATAGGACCAGAAACTGCATGGGATTCAACTCCATTTAGGACTGGGAAACAAACACTAGCTCGCCTTACAAGAAACACACTCTGCTTTTGAGAAAAGAGCACTCTTCTACTCTACAGTGTTTCCTATGGGGTCCGAACAGTGAGCTTGCTCAGAATAAAAGAACTGTGCTTCCTACACACACGGGCCATATCTAGTTCAACTCTGCTTAGGAAACTGACAAGAAAAGAGCTCCTCGTCAGTCCAATACACTGTACTCATTGTGAAAAGACGTGAGTGCTATTTGCACTGTGTATGGCAATGGGAGCACAATAGTGACTTTCCTTACCAGAAAACAACTCTTGCTCGTAGGACCAAAAACTGCATGTGATTCAACTCCATTTAGGACAGGGAAACAAACGCTAGCTCGCCTTACAAGAAACACACTCTGCTTTTGAGAAAAGAGCACTCTTCTACTCTACTGTGCTTTTTATAGGGCCAGTACAGTGAGCTTGCTCAGAACAATGAACTGTGTTGACTACACACACAGGCCATATCTATTTCAATTCTGCTTAGGAAACTGACAAGAACAGTAGATCCTCTTCAGTCCAATACACTGTACTTGCTGGGAACAGACGCGTGTGCTATTTGCACTGTGTATGGCAATGGGAGCGCAATAGTGACTCTTCTTATCAGAAAACAACTCTTTCTCGTAGGAAAAGAAACTGCATGGGATTCAACTCCATTTCTGTCTGGGAAACAAACACTGGCTTTCCTTACAAGAAACACACTCTGCTTTTGAGAAAAGAGCACTCTTCTACTCTACTGTGTATCCTATGGGGTCCAAACAGTGAGCTTGCTCAGAACAAAAGAACTGTGCTTCCTACACACACGGTCATATCTAGTTCAATTCTGCTTAGGAAACTGACAAGAACAGTAGCTCCTCTTCAGTCCAATACACTGTACTTGCTGGGAACAGACGCGTGTGCAATTTGCACTGTGTATGGCAAAGGGAGCACAATAATGACTCTTCTTATCAGAAAACAACTCTTGCGCGTAGGACCAGAAACTGCATGGGATTCAACTCCATTTCTGTCTGGGAAGCAAACACTAGCTTTCCTTACAAGAAACACACTCTGCTTTTGAGAAAAGAGCACTCTTCTACTCTACTGTGTTTCCTATGGGGTCTGAACATTGAGCTTGCTCAGAACAAAAGAACTGTGCTCCTACACACACGGGCCATATCTAATTCAACTCTGCTTCGGAAACTGACAAGAACAGTAGCTGCACTTCAGTCCAATACACTGTACTTGCTGGGAACAGACGCCAGTGCTATTTGCAATGTGTATGGCAATGGGAGCGCAATAGTGACTTTCCTTACAAGAAAACAACTCTTGCTCATAGGACCAAAAACTGCATGGGATTCAACTCCATTTAGGACTGAGAAACAAACGCTAGTTCGCCTTACAAGAAACACACTCTGCTTTTGTGAAAAGAGCACTCTTCTACTCTACTGTATTTCCTATATGGCCAGTACAGTGAGCTTGCTCAGAACAAAAGAACTGTGCTTCCTACACACACGGGCCATATCTAGTTGAATTCTGCTTAGAAAACTGACAAGAACATTAGATCCTCTTCAGTCCAATACACTGTACTTGCTGGGAACAGACGCCAGTGTTATTTGCCCTGTATATGACAATGGGAGCACAATAGTGACTCTTCTTACCAGAAAACAGCTCTTGCTTGTAGGACCAGAAACTGCATGTGATTCAATTCCATTTAGGACTTGAAAACAAATGCTATCTAGCCTTACAAGAAACACACTCTGCTTTTGAGAAAAGAGCACTCTTCTACTTTCCTGTGTTTCCTATAGGGCCAGAACAGTGAGCTTGCTCAGAACAAAAGAACTGTGCTGACTACACACACGGGCCATATCTATTTCAATTCTGCTTAGGAAACTGACAAGAACAGTAGATACTCTTCAGCCCAATACACTGTAGTTGCTGGGAACAGACGCCAGTGATATTTGCCCTGTATATGACAATGGGAGAGCAATAGTGAATCTTCTTACCAGAAAACAACTCTTGCTATTAGGACCCGAAAGTGCATGTGATTCAACTCCATTTAGGACTGTGAAACAAACGCTAGCTCGCATTACAAGAAACACACTCTGCTTTTGAGAAAAGAGCACTCTTCTACTCTATTGTGTTTTCTATGGGGTCCGAACAGTGAGCTTGCTCAGAACAAAAGAACTGTGCTTCATAAAAATAGGGCCATATCTAGTTGAATTCTGCTTAGAAAACTGACAAGAACAGTAGATCCTCTTCAGTCCAATACAGTGTACTTGCTGGGAACAGACGCCAGTGTTATTTGCCCTGTATATGACAATAGGAGCACAATAGTGACTCTTCTTACCAGAAAACAGCTCTTGCTTGTAGCACCAGTAACTGCATGTGATTCAATTCCATTTAGGACTGGGAAACAAATGCTAGCTAGCCTTACAAGAAACACACTCTGCTTTTGAGAAAAGAGCACTCTTCTACTTTCCTGTGTTTCCTATAGGGCCAGAACAGTGAGCTTGCTCAGAACAAAAGATCTGTGCTGACTACACACACGGACCATATCTATTTCAATTCTGCTTATGTAACTGACAAGAACAGTAGAACCTCTTCAGTCCAATAAACTGTACTTGCTGGGAACAGACGCCAGAGTTATTTGCCCTGTGTATGACAATGGGAGCGCAATAGTGAATCTTCTTACCAGAAAACAACTCTTGTTCTTAGGACCCGAAACTCCATGTGATTCAACTCCATTTAGGACTGTGAAACAAACCCTACCTTGCCTTACAAGAAACACAATCTGCTTTTGAGAAAAGAGCACTCTTCTACTCTATTGTGTTTTCTGTGGGGTCTGAACAGTGAGCTTGCTCAGAACAAAAGAATTTTGGTTCCCACACACACGGGCCATATCTAGTTCAACTCTGCTTAGGAAACTGACAAGAACAGTAGCACCTCTTCAGTCCAATACACTGTACTTGCTGGGAACAGACGCGAGTGCTATTTGCACTGTGTATGGCAATGGGAGCATAATAGTGACTTTCCTTACCAAAAAACAACTCTTGCTCTTAGGAGCAGAAACTGCATGTGATTCAACTCCATTTAGGACTGGGAAACAAACGCTAGCTTGCCTTACAAGAAACATACTCTGCTTTTGAGAAAAGAGCACTCTTCTACTCTACTGTATTTTTTATGGGGTCCGAACAGTGTGCTTGCTCAGAACAAAAGAACTGTGCTTCCTACACACATGGGCCATATCTAGTTCAACTCTGCTTAGGAACCTGACAAGAACAGTAGATCCTCCTCAGTCCAATACACTGTACTTGCTGGGAACAGACGCGAGTGCTATTTGCTCTGTGTATGGCAACCGTGCTCAATAGTGAATCTTTTGACAGAAAACAACTCTTGCTCGTAGGACTAGAAACTGCATGGGATTCAATCCATTTAGGTCTGGGTAACAAACGCTAGCTCGACTTACAAGAAACACACTCTGCTTTTGAGAAAAGAGTACTCTTCTACTCTACTGTTTTTCCTAAGGGATCCGAACAGTGAACTAGCTCAGAACAAAAGAACTGTGCTTTCTACACACACGGGCCATATCTAGTTCAACTCTGCTTAGGAAACTGACAAGAACAGTAGCTCCTCTTCAGTCCAATACACTGTACTTGCTGAGAACAGACGCGAGTGCTATTTGCACTGTGTATGGCAATGGGAGCTCAGTAGTGACTCTTCTTAACAGAAAACAACTCTTGCTACTAGGACCAGAAACTGCATGGCATTCAACTCCATTTCTGACTGGGAAACAAACACTAGCTCGCCTTACAAGAAACACACTCTGCTTTTGAGAAAAGAGCACTCTTCTACTCTACTGTGTTTCCTAATTGTTCCGAACAGTGAGCTTGCTCAGAACAAAAGAACTGTGCTTTGTACACACACGGGCCATATATAGTGCAACTCTGCTTAGGAAACTGACAAGAACAGTAGATCCTCCTCAGTCCAATACACGGTACTTGCTGGAAGCAGACGCGTGTGGTATTTGCACAGTGTATGGCAATGGAAGCGCAATAGTGACTTTCCTTACCAGAAAAAATCTCTTGCTCGTAGGACCAGAAACTGCATGGGATTCAACTCCATTTCTGACTGGGAAACAAACACTAGCTTGCCTTACAAGAAACACACTCTGCTTTTGAGAAAAGAGCGCTCTTCTACTCCACTGTGTTTCGTATAGGGCCAGAACAGTGAGCTTGCTCAGAACAAAAGAACTGTTCTTCCTACACACACGGGCAATATTTAGTTCAACTCTGCTTATGAAACTGACAAGAACAGTAGATCCTCTTCAGTCCAATACACTGTACTTGCTGGGAACAGACGTCAGTGCTATTTGTCCTGTGTATGACAATGGGAGCAAAATAGTGACTCTTCTTACAAGAAAACAACTCTTGCTCATAGGACCACAAACTGCATGTGATTCAACTCCACTTCTTACTGGGAAAGAAACGCTAGCTCGCCTTACAAGAAAAACACTCTGCTTTTGAGAAAAGAGCACTCTTCTACTCTATTGTGTTTCTTATAGTGCCAGAAGAGTGAGCTTGCTCACAACAAAAAAACTCTGCTTCCTACACACACGGACGATATCTAGTTCAACTCTGCTTAGGAACCTGACAAGAACAGTAGATCCTCCTCAGTCCAATACACTGTACATGCTGGGAACAGACACCATTGCAATTTGCCCTGTACATGACAATGGGAGCACAATAGTGACTCTTCTTACCAGAAAACAACACTTGCTCGTAGGACCAGAAACTGCATGGCATTCAACTCTATTTCTGACTGGGAAAGAAACACTAGCTCGCCTTACAAGAAACACACTCTGCTTTTGAGAAAAGAGCACTCTTCTACTCAACTGTGTTTCCTAATTGTTCCGAAAAGTGAGCTTGCTCAGAACAAAAGACCTGTGCTTCCTACACACACGGGCCATATCTAGTTCAACTCTGCTTAGGAAACTGACAAGAAAAGAGCTCCTCGTCAGTCCAATACACTTTACTCCCTGTGAACAGACGCGAGTGCTATTTGCACTGTGTATGGCAATGGGAGCACAATAGTGACTTTCCTTACCAGAAAACAACTCTTGCTCGTAGGACCAAAAACTGCATGTGATTCAACTCCATTTAGGACTGGGAAACAAACGCTAGCTCACCTTACAAGAAACACACTCTGCTTTTGAGAAAAGAGCACTCTTCTACACTACTGTGCTTTTTATAGGGCCAATACAGTGAGCTTGCTCAGAACAATGAACTGTGCTGACTACACACACAGTCCATATCTATTTCAATTCTGCTTAGGAAACTGACAAGAACAGTAGATCCTCTTCAGTCAAATACACTGTACTTGCTGGGAACAGAAGCCAGTACTATTTGCCCTGTGTATGACAATGGGAGCACAATAGTGACTCTTCTAACAAGAAAACAACTCTTGCTCATAGGACCACAAACTGCATGTGATTCAACTCCATTTCTGACTGGGAAACTAACGCTAGCTCGCCTTACAAGAAAAACACTCTGCTTTTGAGAAAAGAGCACTCTTCTACTCTAATGTGTTTCCTATAGGGCCAGAACAGTGAGCTTGCTCAGAACAAAAAAACTGTGCTTCCTACACAAACGGACCATATCTAGTTCAACTCTGCTTAGGAAACTGACAAGAACAGTAGATCCTCCTCAGTCCAATACACTGTACATGCTGGGAACAGACACCATTGCTATTTGCCCTGTGCATGACAATGGGAGCACAATAGTGACTCTTCTTACCAGAAAACAACTCTTGCTCGTAGGACCAGAAACTGCATGGCATTCAACTCCATTTCTGACTGGGAAACAAACACTAGATCGCCTTACAAGAAACACACTCTGCTTTTGAGAAAAGAGCACTCTTCTACTCTACTGTGTTTCCTAATTGTTCCGAACAGTGAGCTTGCTCAGAACAAAAGAACTGTGCTTTGTACACACACGGTCCATATCTAGTTCAACTCTGCTTAGGAAACTGACAAGAACAGTAGATCCTCTTCAGTCCAATACACGGTACTTGCTGGAAGCAGACGTGTGTGGTATTTGCACAGTGTATCGCAAAGGAAGTGCAAATGTGACTTTCCTTACCAGAAAAAAACTCTTGCTCGTAGGATCAGAAACTGCATGGGATTCAACTCCATTTTTGTCTGGGAAACAAACACTAGCTCGACTTACAAGAAACACACTCTGCTTTTGAGAAAAGAGCGCTCTTCTACTCTACAGTGTTTCCTAAGGGATCCGAACAATGAGCTTGCTCAGAACAAAATAACTGTGCTTCCTACACACATGGGCCATATCTAGTTCAACTCTGCTTAGGAAACTGACAAGAAAAGAGCTCCTCGTCAGTCCAATACACTGTACTCACTGTGAACAGACGCGAGTGCTATTTGCACTGTGTATGGCAATGGGAGCACAATAGTGACTTTCCTTACCAGAAAACAACTCTTGCTCGTAGGACCAAAAACTGCATGTGATTCAACTCCCTTTAGGACTGGGAATCAAACGCTAGCTCACCTTACAAGAAACACACTCTGCTTTTGAGAAAAGAGCACTCTTCTACTCTATTGTGCTTTTTATAGGGCCAGTACAGTGAGCTTGCTCAGAACAATGAACTGTGCTGACTACACACACAGACCATATCTATTTCAATTCTGCTTAGGAAACTGACAAGAACAGTAGATCCTCTTCAGTCCAGTACACTGTACTTGCTGGGAACAGACGCCAGTGCTATTTGCCCTGTGTATGATAATGGGAGCACAATAGTGACTCTTCTTACAAAAAAACAACTCTTGCTCATAGGACCACAAACTGCATGTGATTCAACTCCATTTCTGACTGGGAAACCAACGCTAGCTCGCCTTATAAGAAACAAACTCTGCTTTTGAGAAAAGAGCACTCTTCTACTCTACTGTGTTTCCTATAGGGCCAGAACAGTGAGCTTGCTCAGAACAAAAGAACTGTGCTTCCTACACACACGGACCATATCTAGTTCAACTCTGCTTATGAACCTGACAAGAACAGTAGATCCTCCTCAGTCCAATACACTGTACTCGCTGTGAACAGACGCGAGTGCTTTTTGCACTGTGTATGGCAATGGGAGCGCAATAGCCTATCCTTACCAGAAAACAACTCTTGCTCATAGGACCGAAAACTGCATGAGATTCAACTCCATTTAGAACTGGGAAATAAACGCTAGCTCGCCTTACAAGAAACACACTCTGCTTTTGAGAAAAGAGCACTCTTCTACTCTACTGTGTTTCCTATGGGGTCCAAACAGTGAGCTTGCTCAGAACAAAAGAAGTGTGCTTCCTACACACACGACCATATCTAGTTCAATTCTGCTTAGGAAACTGACAAGAACAGTAGCTCCTCTTCAGTCCAATACACTGTACTTTCTGGGAACAGACGCATGTGCTATTTGCACTTTGTATAGCAATGGGAGCACAATAGTGACTCTTCTTATCAGAAAACAACTCTTGCTTGTAGGACCAGAAACTGCATGGGATTCAACTCCATTTCTGTCTGGGAAACAAACGCTAGCTCGCCTTACAAGAAACACACTCTGCTTTTGATAAAAGAGCACTCTTCTACTCTACTGTGTTTCCTATGGGGTCTGAACAGTGAGTTGGTCAGAACAAAAGAACTGTGCTTCCTACACACACGGGCCATATCTAATTCAACTCTGCTTAGGAAAGTGACAAGAACAGTAGCTCCTCTTCAGTCCAATACACTGTACGTGCTGGGAACAGATGCGAGTGCTATTTGCACTATGTTTGGCAATGGGAGCGCAATAGTGACTTTCTTTATCAGAAAACAACTCTTGCTCGTAGGACCAAAAACTGCATGTGATTCAACTCCATTTAGGACTGAGAAACAAACGCTAGCTCGCCTTACAAGAAACACACTCTGCTTTTGAGAAAAGAGCACTCTTCTACTCTACTGTGTTTCCTATAGGGCCAGAACAGTGAGCTTGCTCAGAACAACTGAACGGTGCTTCCTACACACGGACCATATCTAGTTCAACTCTGCTTAGGAACCTGACAAGAACATTAGATCCTCTTCACTCCAATACACTGTACATGCTGGGAACAGACGCCATTGCTATTTGCCGTGTGTATGACAATGGGAGCGCAATAGTGACTCCTCTTACCAGAAAAAACTCTTGCTCGTAGGACCCGAAACTGCATGTGATTCAACTCCATTTAGGACTGGGAAAAAAAACAATAGCTCCCTTTACAAGAAACACACTCTGCTTTTGAGAAAAGAGCACTCTTCTACTCTACTGTGTTTCCTATGGGGTCCGAACAGTGATCTTGCTCAGAACAAAAGAACTGTGCTTCCTACACACACGGGCCATATCTAGTTGAATTCTGCTTAGAAAACTGACAAGAACAGTGGATCCTCTTCAGTCCAATACACTGTACTTGCTGGGAACAGACGCCAGTTTTATTTGCCCTGTATATGACAATGGGAGCACAATAGTGACTCTTCTTACCAGAAAACAGCTCTTGCTTGTAGCACCAGAAACTGCATGTGATTCAATTCCATTTAGGACTGGGAAACAAATGCTAGCTAGCCTTACAAGAAACACACTCTGCTTTTGAGAAAAGAGCACTCTTCTACTTTCCTGTGTTTCCTATAGGGCCAGAACAGTGAGCTTGCTCAGAACAAAAGAACTGTGCTGACTACACACACGGGCCATATCTATTTCAATTCTGCTTAGGTAACTGACAAGAACAGTAGATCCTCTTCAGTCCAATACACTGTACTTGCTGGGAACAGTTGCCAATGATATTTGCCCTGTGTATGACAAGGGAGCGCAATAGTGAATCTTCTTACCAGAAAACAACTCTTGCTCTTAGGACCCGAAACTGCATGTGATTCAACTCCATTTAGGACTGTGAAACAAACGCTAGCTCGCCTTACAAGAAACACAATCTGCTTTTGAGAAAAGAGCACTCTTCTACTCTATTGTGTTTTCTATGGGGTCCGAACAGTGAGCTTGCTCAGAACAAAAGAACTGTGGTTCCCACACACAAGGGCCATATCTATTTCAACTCTGCTTAGGAAACTGACAAGAACAGTAGCTCCTCTTCAGTCCAATACACTGTACTTGCTGGGAACAGACGCGAGTGCTAATTGCAATGTGTATGGCAATCGGAGCTCAATAGTGACTCTTTTGCCAGAAAACAACTCTTGCTCGTAGGACTAGAAACTGCATGGGATTCAACTCCATTAGGTCTGGGAAACAAACGCTAGCTCGACTTACAAGAAACACACTCTGCTTTTGAGAAAAGAGTACTCTTCTACTTTACTGTTTTTCCTAAAGGATCCGAACAGTGAACTAGCTCAGAACAAAAGAACTTTGCTTCCTACACAAACGGGCCATATCTAGTTCAACTCTGCTTAGGAACTGACAAGAACAGTAGCTCCTCTTCAGTCCAATACACTGTACATGCTGAGAACAGACGCGAGTGCTATGTGCACTGTGTATGGCAATGGGAGCTCAATAGTGACTCTTCTTAACAGAAAACAACTCTTGCTAGTAGGACCAGAAACTGCATGGCATTCAACTCCATTTCTGACTGGGAAAGAAACACTAGCTCGCATTACAAGAAACACACTCTGCTTTTGAGAAAAGAGCACTCTTCTACTCTACTGTGTTTCCTAATTGTTCCGAACAGTGAGCTTGCTCAGAACAAAAGAACTGTGCTTTGTACACACATGGGCCATATCTAGTTCAACTCTGCTTAGGAAACTGACAAGAAAAGAGCTCCTCGTCAGTCCAATACACTGTACTCACTGTGATCAGACGCGAGTGCTATTTGCACTGTGTATGGCAATGGGAGTACAATAGTGACTTTCCTTACCAGAAAAAACTCTTGCTCGTAGGACCAAAAACTGCATGTGATTCAACTCCATTTAGGACTGGGAATCAAACGCTAGCTCACCTTACAAGAAACACACTCTGCTTTTGAGAAAAGGGCACTCTTCTACTCTACTGTGCTTTTTATAGGGCCAATACAGTGAGCTTGCTCAGAACAATGAACTGTGCTGACTACACACACAGACCATGTCTATTTCAATTCTGCTTAGGAAACTGACAAGAACATTAGATCCTCTTCAGTCCAATACACTGTACTTGCTGGGAACAGACGCCAGTGCTATTTGCCCTGGGTATGACAATGGGAGCACAATAGTGACTCTTCTTACAAGAAAACAACTCTTGCTCATAGGACCACAAACTGCATGTGATTCAACTCCATTTTTGACTGGGAAACCAACGCTAGCTCGCCTTACAAGAAACACACTCTGCTTTTGAGAAAAGAGCACTCTTCTACTCTACTGTGTTTCCTATAGGGCCAGAACAGTGAGCTTGCTCAGAACAAAAGAACTGTGCTTCCTACACACACGGACCATATCTAGTTCAACTCTGCTTAGGAACCTGACAAGAACAGTAGATCCTCCTCAGTCCAATACACTGTACTCGCTGTGAACAGACGCGAGTGCTATTTGCACTGTGTATGGCAATGGGAGCGCAATAGCCTATCCTTACCAGAAAACAACTCTTGCTCATAGGACCGAAAACTGCATGTGATTCAACTCCATTTAGAACTTGGAAATAAACGTTAGCTCGCCTTACAAGAAACACACTCTGCTTTTGAGAAAAGAGCACTCTGCTAATCTACTGTGTTTCCTATGGGTTCCGAACTGTGATCTTGCTAAGAACAAAAGAACTGTGCTTCCTACACACACGGGCCATATCTAGTTGAATTCTGCTTAGAAAACTGACAAGAACAGTAGATCCTCTTCAGTCATATACACTGTACTTGCTGGGAACAGACGCCAGTTTTATTTGCCCTGTATATGACAATGGGAGCACAATAGTGACTCTTCTTAGCAGAAAACAGCTCTTGCTTGTAGCACCAGAAACTGCATGTGATTCAACTCCATTTAGGACTGGGAAACAAACGCTAGCTCACCTTACAAGAAACACACTCTGCTTTTGAGAAAAGAGCACTCTTCTACACTACTGTGCTTTTTATAGGGCCAATACAGTGAGCTTGCTCAGAACAATGAACTGTGCTGACTACACACACAGTCCATATCTATTTCAATTCTGCTTAGGAAACTGACAAGAACAGTAGATCCTCTTCAGTCAAATACACTGTACTTGCTGGGAACAGAAGCCAGTACTATTTGCCCTGTGTATGACAATGGGAGCACAATAGTGACTCTTCTAACAAGAAAACAACTCTTGCTCATAGGACCACAAACTGCATGTGATTCAACTCCATTTCTGACTGGGAAACTAACGCTAGCTCGCCTTACAAGAAAAACACTCTGCTTTTGAGAAAAGAGCACTCTTCTACTCTAATGTGTTTCCTATAGGGCCAGAACAGTGAGCTTGCTCAGAACAAAAAAACTGTGCTTCCTACACAAACGGACCATATCTAGTTCAACTCTGCTTAGGAAACTGACAAGAACAGTAGATCCTCCTCAGTCCAATACACTGTACATGCTGGGAACAGACACCATTGCTATTTGCCCTGTGCATGACAATGGGAGCACAATAGTGACTCTTCTTACCAGAAAACAACTCTTGCTCGTAGGACCAGAAACTGCATGGCATTCAACTCCATTTCTGACTGGGAAACAAACACTAGATCGCCTTACAAGAAACACACTCTGCTTTTGAGAAAAGAGCACTCTTCTACTCTACTGTGTTTCCTAATTGTTCCGAACAGTGAGCTTGCTCAGAACAAAAGAACTGTGCTTTGTACACACACGGTCCATATCTAGTTCAACTCTGCTTAGGAAACTGACAAGAACAGTAGATCCTCTTCAGTCCAATACACGGTACTTGCTGGAAGCAGACGTGTGTGGTATTTGCACAGTGTATCGCAAAGGAAGTGCAAATGTGACTTTCCTTACCAGAAAAAAACTCTTGCTCGTAGGATCAGAAACTGCATGGGATTCAACTCCATTTTTGTCTGGGAAACAAACACTAGCTCGACTTACAAGAAACACACTCTGCTTTTGAGAAAAGAGCGCTCTTCTACTCTACAGTGTTTCCTAAGGGATCCGAACAATGAGCTTGCTCAGAACAAAATAACTGTGCTTCCTACACACATGGGCCATATCTAGTTCAACTCTGCTTAGGAAACTGACAAGAAAAGAGCTCCTCGTCAGTCCAATACACTGTACTCACTGTGAACAGACGCGAGTGCTATTTGCACTGTGTATGGCAATGGGAGCACAATAGTGACTTTCCTTACCAGAAAACAACTCTTGCTCGTAGGACCAAAAACTGCATGTGATTCAACTCCCTTTAGGACTGGGAATCAAACGCTAGCTCACCTTACAAGAAACACACTCTGCTTTTGAGAAAAGAGCACTCTTCTACTCTATTGTGCTTTTTATAGGGCCAGTACAGTGAGCTTGCTCAGAACAATGAACTGTGCTGACTACACACACAGACCATATCTATTTCAATTCTGCTTAGGAAACTGACAAGAACAGTAGATCCTCTTCAGTCCAGTACACTGTACTTGCTGGGAACAGACGCCAGTGCTATTTGCCCTGTGTATGATAATGGGAGCACAATAGTGACTCTTCTTACAAAAAAACAACTCTTGCTCATAGGACCACAAACTGCATGTGATTCAACTCCATTTCTGACTGGGAAACCAACGCTAGCTCGCCTTATAAGAAACAAACTCTGCTTTTGAGAAAAGAGCACTCTTCTACTCTACTGTGTTTCCTATAGGGCCAGAACAGTGAGCTTGCTCAGAACAAAAGAACTGTGCTTCCTACACACACGGACCATATCTAGTTCAACTCTGCTTATGAACCTGACAAGAACAGTAGATCCTCCTCAGTCCAATACACTGTACTCGCTGTGAACAGACGCGAGTGCTTTTTGCACTGTGTATGGCAATGGGAGCGCAATAGCCTATCCTTACCAGAAAACAACTCTTGCTCATAGGACCGAAAACTGCATGTGATTCAACTCCATTTAGAACTGGGAAATAAACGCTAGCTCGCCTTACAAGAAACACACTCTGCTTTTGAGAAAAGAGCACTCTTCTACTCTACTGTGTTTCCTATGGGGTCCAAACAGTGAGCTTGCTCAGAACAAAAGAAGTGTGCTTCCTACACACACGACCATATCTAGTTCAATTCTGCTTAGGAAACTGACAAGAACAGTAGCTCCTCTTCAGTCCAATACACTGTACTTTCTGGGAACAGACGCATGTGCTATTTGCACTTTGTATAGCAATGGGAGCACAATAGTGACTCTTCTTATCAGAAAACAACTCTTGCTTGTAGGACCAGAAACTGCATGGGATTCAACTCCATTTCTGTCTGGGAAACAAACGCTAGCTCGCCTTACAAGAAACACACTCTGCTTTTGATAAAAGAGCACTCTTCTACTCTACTGTGTTTCCTATGGGGTCTGAACAGTGAGCTTGCTCAGAACAAAAGAACTGTGCTTCCTACACACACGGGCCATATCTAATTCAACTCTGCTTAGGAAAGTGACAAGAACAGTAGCTCCTCTTCAGTCCAATACACTGTACGTGCTGGGAACAGATGCGAGTGCTATTTGCACTATGTTTGGCAATGGGAGCGCAATAGTGACTTTCTTTATCAGAAAACAACTCTTGCTCGTAGGACCAAAAACTGCATGTGATTCAACTCCATTTAGGACTGAGAAACAAACGCTAGCTCGCCTTACAAGAAACACACTCTGCTTTTGAGAAAAGAGCACTCTTCTACTCTACTGTGTTTCCTATAGGGCCAGAACAGTGAGCTTGCTCAGAACAACTGAACGGTGCTTCCTACACACGGACCATATCTAGTTCAACTCTGCTTAGGAACCTGACAAGAACATTAGATCCTCTTCACTCCAATACACTGTACATGCTGGGAACAGACGCCATTGCTATTTGCCGTGTGTATGACAATGGGAGCGCAATAGTGACTCCTCTTACCAGAAAAAACTCTTGCTCGTAGGACCCGAAACTGCATGTGATTCAACTCCATTTAGGACTGGGAAAAAAAACAATAGCTCCCTTTACAAGAAACACACTCTGCTTTTGAGAAAAGAGCACTCTTCTACTCTACTGTGTTTCCTATGGGGTCCGAACAGTGATCTTGCTCAGAACAAAAGAACTGTGCTTCCTACACACACGGGCCATATCTAGTTGAATTCTGCTTAGAAAACTGACAAGAACAGTGGATCCTCTTCAGTCCAATACACTGTACTTGCTGGGAACAGACGCCAGTTTTATTTGCCCTGTATATGACAATGGGAGCACAATAGTGACTCTTCTTACCAGAAAACAGCTCTTGCTTGTAGCACCAGAAACTGCATGTGATTCAATTCCATTTAGGACTGGGAAACAAATGCTAGCTAGCCTTACAAGAAACACACTCTGCTTTTGAGAAAAGAGCACTCTTCTACTTTCCTGTGTTTCCTATAGGGCCAGAACAGTGAGCTTGCTCAGAACAAAAGAACTGTGCTGACTACACACACGGGCCATATCTATTTCAATTCTGCTTAGGTAACTGACAAGAACAGTAGATCCTCTTCAGTCCAATACACTGTACTTGCTGGGAACAGTTGCCAATGATATTTGCCCTGTGTATGACAAGGGAGCGCAATAGTGAATCTTCTTACCAGAAAACAACTCTTGCTCTTAGGACCCGAAACTGCATGTGATTCAACTCCATTTAGGACTGTGAAACAAACGCTAGCTCGCCTTACAAGAAACACAATCTGCTTTTGAGAAAAGAGCACTCTTCTACTCTATTGTGTTTTCTATGGGGTCCGAACAGTGAGCTTGCTCAGAACAAAAGAACTGTGGTTCCCACACACAAGGGCCATATCTATTTCAACTCTGCTTAGGAAACTGACAAGAACAGTAGCTCCTCTTCAGTCCAATACACTGTACTTGCTGGGAACAGACGCGAGTGCTAATTGCAATGTGTATGGCAATCGGAGCTCAATAGTGACTCTTTTGCCAGAAAACAACTCTTGCTCGTAGGACTAGAAACTGCATGGGATTCAACTCCATTAGGTCTGGGAAACAAACGCTAGCTCGACTTACAAGAAACACACTCTGCTTTTGAGAAAAGAGTACTCTTCTACTTTACTGTTTTTCCTAAAGGATCCGAACAGTGAACTAGCTCAGAACAAAAGAACTTTGCTTCCTACACAAACGGGCCATATCTAGTTCAACTCTGCTTAGGAACTGACAAGAACAGTAGCTCCTCTTCAGTCCAATACACTGTACATGCTGAGAACAGACGCGAGTGCTATGTGCACTGTGTATGGCAATGGGAGCTCAATAGTGACTCTTCTTAACAGAAAACAACTCTTGCTAGTAGGACCAGAAACTGCATGGCATTCAACTCCATTTCTGACTGGGAAAGAAACACTAGCTCGCATTACAAGAAACACACTCTGCTTTTGAGAAAAGAGCACTCTTCTACTCTACTGTGTTTCCTAATTGTTCCGAACAGTGAGCTTGCTCAGAACAAAAGAACTGTGCTTTGTACACACATGGGCCATATCTAGTTCAACTCTGCTTAGGAAACTGACAAGAAAAGAGCTCCTCGTCAGTCCAATACACTGTACTCACTGTGATCAGACGCGAGTGCTATTTGCACTGTGTATGGCAATGGGAGTACAATAGTGACTTTCCTTACCAGAAAAAACTCTTGCTCGTAGGACCAAAAACTGCATGTGATTCAACTCCATTTAGGACTGGGAATCAAACGCTAGCTCACCTTACAAGAAACACACTCTGCTTTTGAGAAAAGGGCACTCTTCTACTCTACTGTGCTTTTTATAGGGCCAATACAGTGAGCTTGCTCAGAACAATGAACTGTGCTGACTACACACACAGACCATGTCTATTTCAATTCTGCTTAGGAAACTGACAAGAACATTAGATCCTCTTCAGTCCAATACACTGTACTTGCTGGGAACAGACGCCAGTGCTATTTGCCCTGTGTATGACAATGGGAGCACAATAGTGACTCTTCTTACAAGAAAACAACTCTTGCTCATAGGACCACAAACTGCATGTGATTCAACTCCATTTTTGACTGGGAAACCAACGCTAGCTCGCCTTACAAGAAACACACTCTGCTTTTGAGAAAAGAGCACTCTTCTACTCTACTGTGTTTCCTATAGGGCCAGAACAGTGAGCTTGCTCAGAACAAAAGAACTGTGCTTCCTACACACACGGACCATATCTAGTTCAACTCTGCTTAGGAACCTGACAAGAACAGTAGATCCTCCTCAGTCCAATACACTGTACTCGCTGTGAACAGACGCGAGTGCTATTTGCACTGTGTATGGCAATGGGAGCGCAATAGCCTATCCTTACCAGAAAACAACTCTTGCTCATAGGACCGAAAACTGCATGTGATTCAACTCCATTTAGAACTTGGAAATAAACGTTAGCTCGCCTTACAAGAAACACACTCTGCTTTTGAGAAAAGAGCACTCTGCTAATCTACTGTGTTTCCTATGGGTTCCGAACTGTGATCTTGCTAAGAACAAAAGAACTGTGCTTCCTACACACACGGGCCATATCTAGTTGAATTCTGCTTAGAAAACTGACAAGAACAGTAGATCCTCTTCAGTCATATACACTGTACTTGCTGGGAACAGACGCCAGTTTTATTTGCCCTGTATATGACAATGGGAGCACAATAGTGACTCTTCTTAGCAGAAAACAGCTCTTGCTTGTAGCACCAGAAACTGCATGTGATTCAATTCCATTTAGGACTGGGAAACAAATGCTAGCTAGCCTTACAAGAAATACACTCTGCTTTTGAGAAAAGAGCACTCTTCTACTTTCCTGTGTTTCCTATAGGGCCAGAACAGTGAGCTTGCTCAGAACAAAAGAACTGTGCTGACTACACACACGGGCCATATCTATTTCAATTCTGCTTAGGTAACTGACAAGAACAGTAGATCCTCTTCAGTCCAATACACTGTACTTGCTGGGAACAGACGCCAATGATATTTACCCTGTGTATGACAATGGGAGCGCAATAGTGAATCTTCTTACCAGAAAACAACTCTTGCTCATAGGACCCGAAACTGCATGTGATTCAACTCCATTTAGGACTGTGAAACAAACGCTAGCTCGCCTTACAAGAAACACAATCTGCTTTTGAGAAAAGAGCACTCTTCTACTCTATTGTGTTTTCTATGGGGTCCGAACAGAAAGCTTGCTCAGAACAAAAGAAATGTGGTTCCCACACACAGGGGCCATATCTAGTTCAACTCTGCTTAGAAACCTGACAAGAACAGTAGATCCTCTTCACTCCAATACACTGTACATGCTGGGAACAGACGCCATTGCTATTTGCCCTGTGTATGACAATGGGAGCGCAATAGTGACTCCTCTTACCAGAAAAAACTCTTGCTCGTAGGACCCGAAACTGCATGTGTTTCAACTCCATTTAGGACTGGGAAAAAAACACTAGCTCTCTTTACAAGAAACACACTCTGCTTTTGAGAAAAGAGCACTCTTCTACTCTACTGTGTTTCCTATGGGGTCCGAACAGTGATCTTGCTCAGAACAAAAGAACTGTGCTTCCTACACACACGGGCCATATCTAGTTGAATTCTGCTTAGAAAACTGACAAGAACAGTAGATCCTCTTCAGTCCAATACACTGTACTTGCTGGGAACAGACGCCAGTTTTATTTGCCCTGTATATTACAATGGGAGCACAATAGTGACTCTTCTTACCAGAAAACAGCTCTTGCTTGTAGCACCAGAAACTGCATGTGATTCAATTCCATTTAGGACAGGGAAACAATAGCTAGCTAGCCTTACAAGAAACACACTCTGCTTTTGAGAAAAGAGCACTCTTCTACTTTCCTGTGTTTCCTATAGGGCCAGAACAGTGAGCTTGCTCAGAACAAAAGAACTGTGCTGACTACACACACGGGCCATATCTATTTCAATTCTGCTTAGGTAACTGACAAGAACAGTAGATCCTCTTCAGTCCAATACACTGTACTTGCTGGGAACAGACGCCAGTGATATTTGCCCTGTGTATGACAATGGGAGCACAATAGTTACTCTTCTTACAAGAAAACAACTCTTGCTCATAGGACCACAAACTGCATGTGATTCAACTCCATTTCTGACTGGGAAACAAACGCTAGCTCGCCTTACAAGAAAAACACTCCGCTTTTGAGAAAAGAGCACTCTTCTACTCTAATGTGTTTCCTATAGGGCCAGAACAATGAGCTTGCTCAGAACAAAAAAACTGTGCTTCCTACACAAACGGACCATATCTAGTTCAACTCTGCTTAGGAACCTGACAAGAACAGTAGATCCTCCTCAGTCCAATACACTGTACATGCTGGGAACAGACACCATTGCTATTTGCCCTGTGCATGACAATGGGAGCACAATAGTGACTTTCCTTACCTGAAAAAAACTCTTGCTCGTAGGACCAGAAACTGCATGGGATTCAACTCCATTTCTGTCTGGGAAACAAACACTAGCTCGCCTTACAAGAAACACACTCTGCTTTTGAGAAAAGAGCGCCCTTCTACTCTACAGTGTTTCCTATGGGGTCTGAACAGTGAGCTTGCTCAGAACAAAAGAACTGTGCTTTCTACACACACGGGCCATATCTAGTTCAACTCTCCTTAGGAAACTGACAAGAAAAGAGCTCCTTGTCTGTCCAATACACTGTACTCACTGTGAACAGACGCGAGTGCTATTTGCACTGTGTATGGCAATGGGAGCACAATAGTGACTTTCCTTACCAGAAAACAACTCTTGCTCGTAGGACCAAAAACTGCATGTGATTCAACTCCATTTAGGACTGGGAATCAAACGCTAGCTCGCCTTACAAGAAACACACTCTGCTTTTGAGAAAAGAGCACTCTTCTACTCTACTGTGCTCTTTATAGGGCCAGTACAGTGAGGTTGCTCAGAACAATGAACTGTGCTGACTACACACACAGACCATGTCTATTTCAATTCTGCTTAGGAAACTGACAAGAACAGTAGATCCTCTTCAGTCCAATACACTGTACTTGCTGGGAACAGACACCAGTGCTATTTGCCTTGTGTATGACAATGGGAGCACAATAGTGACTCTTCTTACAAGAAAACAACTCTTGCTCATAGGACCACAAACTGTATGTGATTCAACTCCATTTCTGACGGGGAAACCAAAGCTAGCTCGCCTTACAAGAAACACACTCTGCTTTTGAGAAAAGAGCACTCTTCTACTCTACTGTGTTTCCTATGGGTCCAAACAGTGAGCTTGCTCAGAACAAAAGAACTGTGCTTCCTACACACACGGCCATATCTAGTTCAATTCTGCTTAGGAAACTGACAAGAACAGTAGCTCCTCTTCAGTCCAATACACTGTACTTGCTGGGAACAGACCCATGTGCTATTTGCACTTTGTATGGCAATGGGAGCGCAATAGTGACTCTTCTTATCAGAAAACAACTCTTGCTCCTAGGACCAGAAACTGCATGGGATTCAACTCCATTTCTGTCTGGGAAACAAACACTAGCTTTCTTTACAAGAAACACACTCTGCTTTTGAGAAAAGAGCACTCTTCTACTCTACTGTGTTTCCTATAGGGCCAGAACAGTGAGCTTGCTCAGAAAAACTGAACGGTGCTTCGTACACACGCACCATATCTAGTTCAACTCTGCTTAGAAAACTGACAAAAACAGTAGATCCTCTTCACTCCAATACACTGTACATGCTGGGAACAGACGCCATTGCTATTTGCCCTGTGTATGACAATGGGAGCGCAATAGTGACTCCTCTTACCAGAAAAAACTCTTGCTCGTAGGACCCGAAACTGCATGTGTTTCAACTCCATTTAGGACTGGGAAAAAAACACTAGCTCTCTTTACAAGAAACACACTCTGCTTTTGAGAAAAGAGCACTCTTCTATTCTACTGTATTTCCTATGGGGTCCGAACAGTGAGCTTGCTCAGAACAAAAGAACTGCGCTTCCTACACACACGGCCATATCTAGTTCAATTCTGCTTAGGAAACTGACAAGAACAGTAGATCCTCTTCAGTCCAATACACTGTACTTGCTGGGAACAGACGCATGTGCTATTTGCACTGTGTATGGCAATGGGAGCGCAATAGTGACTCTTCTTATCAGAAAACAACTCTTTCTCGTAGGAAAAGAAACTGCATGGGATTCAACTCCATTTCTGTCTGGGAAACAAACACTGGCTTTCCTTACAAGAAACACACTCTGCTTTTGAGAAAAGAGCACTCTTCTACTCTACTGTGTTTCCTATCGGGTCTGAACAGTGAGCTTGCTCAGAACAAAAGAACTGTGCTTCCTACACACACGGGCCATATCTAATTCAACTCTGCTTAGGAAACTGACAAGAACAGTAGCTCCTCTTCATTCCATTACACTGTACTTGCTGGGAACAGACGCGAGTGCTATTTGCACTGTGTTTGGCAATGGGAGCACAATAATGACTTTCCTTACCAGAAAACATCTCTTGCTCGTAGGACCAAAAACTGCATGTGATTCAACTCCATTTAGGACTGAGAAACAAACGCTAGCTCGCCTTACAAGAAACACACTCTGGTTTTGAGAAAAGAGCACTCTTCTACTCTACTGTGTTTCCTATAGGGCCAGAACAGTGAGCTTGCTCAGAACAACTGAACGGTGCTTCCTACACATGGACCATATCTAGTTCAACTCTGCTTAGGAACCTGACAAGAACAGTAGATCCTCTTCACTCCAATACACTGTACATGCTGGGAACAGACGCCATTGCTATTTGCCCTGTGTATGACAATGGGAGCATAATAGTGACTTTCCTTACCAGAAAACAACTCTTGCTAGTAGGACCAGAAACTGCATGGCATTCAACTCCATTTCTGACTGGGAAACAAACACTAGCTCGCCTTACAAGAAACACACTCTGCTTTTGAGAAAAGAGCACTCTTCTACTCTAATGTGTTTCCTAATTGTTCCGAACAGTGAGCTTGCTCAGAACAAAAGAACTGTGCTTTGTACACACACGGTCCATATCTAGTTCAACTCTGCTTAGGAAACTGACAAGAACAGTAGATCCTCTTCAGTCCAATACATGGTACTTGCTGGAAGCAGACGCGTGTGGTATTTGCACAGTGTATCGCAATGGAAGTGCAAATGTGACTTTCCTTACCAGAAAAAAACTCTTGCACGTAGGACCAGAAACTGCATGGGATTCAACTCTATTTCTGTCTGGGAAACAAACACTAGCTCGCCTTACAAGAAACACACTCTGCTTTTGAGAAAAGAGCACTCTTCTACTCTACAGTGTTTCCTAAGGGGTCCGAACAGTGAGCTTGCTCAGAACAAAAGAACTGTGCTTCCTACACACACGGGCCATATCTAGTTCAACTCTGCTTAGGAAACTGACAAGAAAAGAGCTCCTCGTCAGTCCAATACACTGTACTCACTGTGATCAGACGCGAGTGCTATTTGCACTGTGTATGGCAATGGGAGCACAATCGTGACTTTCCTTACCAGAAAACAACTCTTGCTCGTAGGACCAAAAACTGCATGTGATTCAACTCCATTTAGGACTGGGAATCAAACGCTAGCTCGCCTTACAAGAAACACACTCTGCTTTTGAGAAAAGGGCACTCTTCTACTCTACTGTGCTTTTTATAGGGCCAGTACAGTGAGCTTGCTCAGAACAATGAACTGTGCTGACTACACACACAGACCATGTCTTTTTCAATTCTGCTTAGGAAACTGACAAGAACAGTAGATCCTCTTCAGTCCAATACACTGTACTTGCTGGGAACAGATGCCAGTGCTATTTGCCCTGTGTATGACAATGGGAGCACAATAGTGACTCTTCTTACAAGAAAACAACTCTTGCTCATAGGACCACAAAATGCATGTGATTCAACTCCATTTCTGACTGGGAAACCAACGCTAGCTCGCCTTACAAAAAACACACTCTGCTTTTCAGAAAAGAGCACTCTTCTACTCTACTGTGTTTCCTATAGGGCCAGAACAGTGAGCTTGCTCAGAACAAAAGAACTGTGCTTCCTACACACACGGACCATATCTAGTTCAACTCTGCTTAGGAACCTGACAAGAACAGTAGATGCTCCTCAGTCCAATACACTGTACTCGCTGTGAACAGACGCGAGTGCTATTTGCACTGTGTATGGCAATGGGAGCGCAATAGCCTATCCTTACCAGAAAACAACTCTTGCTCATAGGACCGAAAACTGCATGTGATTCAACTCCATTTAGAACTGGGAAATAAACATTATCTCGCCTTACAAGAAACACACTCTGCTTTTGAGAAAAGAGCACTCTGCCAATCTACTGTGTTTCCTATGGGGTCCGAACAGTGATCTTGCTAAGAACAAAAGAACTGTGCTTCCTACACACACGGCCATATCTAGTTGAATTCTGCTTAGAAAACTGACAAGAACAGTAGATCCTCTTCAGTCATATACACTGTACTTGCTGGGAACAGACGCCAGTTTTATTTGCCTTGTATATTACAATGGGAGCACAATAGTGACTCTCCTTACCAGAAAACAGCTCTTGCTTGTAGCACCAGAAACTGCATGTGATTCAATTCCATTTAGGACTGGGAAACAAATGCTAGCTAGCCTTACAAGAAACACACTCTGCTTTTGAGAAAAGAGCACTCTTCTACTTTCCTGATTTTAATATAGGGCCAGAACAGTGAGCTTGCTCAGAACAAAAGAACTGTGCTGACTACACACACGGGCCATATCTATTTCAATTCTGCTTAGGTAACTGACAAGAACAGTAGATCCTCTTCAGTCCAATACACTGTACATGCTGGGAACAGATGCCAGTGATATTTGCCCTGTGTATGACAAGGGAGCGCAATAGTGAATCTTCTTACCAGAAAACAACTCTTGCTCTTAAGACCCGATACTGCATGTGATTCAACTCCATTTAGGACTGTGAAACAAACGCTAGCTCGCCTTACAAGAAATACAAACTGCTTTTGAGAAAAGAGCACTCTTCTACTCTATTGTGTTCACTATGGGGTCCGAACAGTGAGCTTGCTCAGAACAAAAGAACTGTGGTTCCCACACACAGGGGCCATATCTAGCTCAACTCTGCTTAGGAAACTGACAAGAACAGTAGCTCCTCTTCAGTCCAATACACTGTACTTGCTGGGAACAGACGCGAGTGCTATTTGCACTGTGTATGGCAATCGGAGCTCAATAGTTACTCTTTTGCCAGAAAACAACTCTTGTTCGTAGGACTAGAAACTGCATGGGATTCAACTCCATTTAGGTCTGGGAAACAAACGCTAGCTCGACTTACAAGAAACACACTCTGCTTTTGGGAAAAGGGCACTCTTCTACTCTACTGTTTTTCCTAAGGGATCCGAACAGTGAACTATCTCAGAACAAAAAAACTGTGCTTCCTACACACACGGACGATATCTAGTACAACTCTGCTTAGCAACCTGACAAGAACAGTAGATCCTCCTCAGTCCAATACACTGTACTCGCTGTGAACAGACGCGAGTGCTATTTGCACTGTGT
Source organism: Peromyscus eremicus (assembly GCF_949786415.1). Lineage (NCBI taxonomy): Eukaryota > Metazoa > Chordata > Mammalia > Rodentia > Cricetidae > Peromyscus > Peromyscus eremicus. Next base: position 12,792 of record NW_026734442.1, on the reverse strand, counting down.
ATGGCAATGGGAGCACAATAGCCTATCCTTACCAGAAAACAACTCTTGCTCATAGGACCGAAAACTGCATGTGATTCAACTCCATTTAGAACTGGGAAATAAACGCTAGCTCGCCTTACAAGAAACATACTCTGCTTATGAGAAAAGAGCACTCTTCTACTCTACTGTGTTTCCTATGTGGTCCAAACAGTGAGCTTGCTCAGAACAAAAGAACTGCGCTTCCTACACACACGGCCATATCTAGTTCAATTCTGCTTAGGAAACTGACAAGAACCGTAGCTCCTCTTCAGTCCAATACACTGTACTTGCTGGGAACAGACGCATGTGCTATTTGCACTGTGTATGGCAATGGGAGAGCGCTAGTGACTCTTCTTATCAGAAAACAACTCTTGCTCGTAGGACCAGAAACTGCATGGGATTCAACTCCATTTCTGTCTGGGAAACAAACACTGGCTTTCCTTACAAGAAACACACTCTGCTTTTGAGAAAAGAGCACTCTTCTACTCTACTGTGTTTCCTATGGGGTCTGAACAGTGAGCTTGCTCAGAACAAAAGAACTGTGCTTCCTACACACACGGGCCATATCTAATTCAACTCTGCTTAGGAAACTGACAAGAACAGTAGCTCCTCTTCATTCCAATACACTGTACTTGCTGGGAACAGACGCGAGTGCTATTTGCACTGTGTTTGGCAATGGGAGCGCAATAGTGACTTTCTTTACCAGAAAACAACTCTTGCTCGTAGGACCAAAAACTGCTTGTGATTCAACTCCATTTAGGACTGAGAAACAAACGCTAGCTCGCCTTACAGGAAACACACTCTGCTTTTGAGAAAAGAGCACTCTTCTACTCTACTGTTTTTCCTATAGGGCCAGAACAGTGAGCTTGCTCAGAACAACTGAACGGTGCTTCCTACACACGGACCATATCTAGTTCAACTCTGCTTAGGAACCTGACAAGAACAGTAGATCCTCTTCACTCCAATACACTGTACATGCTGGGAACAGACGCCATTGCTATTTGCCCTGTATATGACAATGGGAGCGCAATAGTGACTCCTCTTACCAGAAAAAACTCTTGCTCGTAGGACCCGAAACTGCATGTGATTCAACTCCATTTAGGACTGGGAAAAAAACACTAGCTCTCTTTACAAGAAACACACTCTGCTTTTGAGAAAAGAGCACTCTTCTACTCTACTGTGTTTCCTATAGGGCCAGAACAGTGAGGTTGCTCAGAAAAACTGAACGGTGCTTACTACACACGGACCATATCTAGTTCAACTCTGCTTAGAAACCTGACAAGAACAGTAGATCCTCTTCACTCCAATACACTGTACATGCTGGGAACAGACGCCATTGCTATTTGCCCTGTGTATGACAATGGGAGCGCAATAGTGACTCCTCTTACCAGAAAAAACTCTTGCTCGTAGGACCCGAAACTGCATGTGTTTCAACTCCATTTAGGACTGGGAAAAAAACACTAGCTCTCTTTACAAGAAACACACTCTGCTTTTGAGAAAAGAGCACTCTTCTACTCTACTGTGTTTCCTATGGGGTCCGAACAGTGAGCTTGCTTAGAACAAAAGAACTGCGCTTCCTACACACACGGCCATATCTAGTTCAATTCTGCTTAGGAAACTGACAAGAACAGTAGATCCTCTTCAGTCCAATACACTGTACTTGCTGGGAACAGACGCATGTGCTATTTGCACTGTGTATGGCAATGGGAGCGCAATAGTGACTCTTCTTATCAGAAAACAACTCTTTCTCGTAGGACCAGAAACTGCATGGGATTCAACTCCATTTCTGTCTGGGAAACAAACACTGGCTTTCCTTACAAGAAACACACTCTGCTTTTGAGAAAAGAGCACTCTTCTACTCTACTGTGTTTCCTATCGGGTCTGAACAGTGAGCTTGCTCAGAACAAAAGAACTGTGCTTCCTACACACACGGGCCATATCTAATTCAACTCTGCTTAGGAAACTGACAAGAACAGTAGCTCCTCTTCATTCCATTACACTGTACTTGCTGGGAACAGACGCGAGTGCTATTTGCACTGTGTTTGGCAATGGGAGCACAATAATGACTTTCCTTACCAGAAAACATCTCTTGCTCGTAGGACCAAAAACTGCATGTGATTCAACTCCATTTAGGACTGAGAAACAAACGCTAGCTCGCCTCACAAGAAACACACTCTGCTTTTGAGAAAAGAGCACTCTTCTACTCTACTGTGTTTCCTATAGGGCCAGAACAGTGAGCTTGCTCAGAACAACTGAACGGTGCTTCCTACACACGGACCATATCTAGTTCAACTCTGCTTAGGAACCTGACAAGAACAGTAGATCCTCTTCACTCCAATACACTGTACATGCTGGGAACAGACGCCATTGCTATTTGCCCTGTGTATGACAATGGGAGCATAATAGTGACTTTCCTTACCAGAAAACAACTCTTGCTAGTAGGACCAGAAACTGCATGGCATTCAACTCCATTTCTGACTGGGAAACAAACACTACCTCGCCTTACAAGAAACACACTCTGCTTTTGAGAAAAGAGCACTCTTCTACTCTAATGTGTTTCCTAATTGTTCCGAACAGTGAGCTTGCTCAGAACAAAAGAACTGTGCTTTGTACACACACGGTCCATATCTAGTTCAACTCTGCTTAGGAAACTGACAAGAACAGTAGATCCTCTTCAGTCCAATACACGGTACTTGCTGGAAGCAGACGCGTGTGGTATTTGCACAGTGTATCGCAATGGAAGTGCAAATGTGACTTTCCTTACCAGAAAAAAACTCTTGCACGTAGGACCAGAAACTGCATGGGATTCAACTCTATTTCTGTCTGGGAAACAAACACTAGCTCGCCTTACAAGAAACACACTCTGCTTTTGAGAAAAGAGCACTCTTCTACTCTACAGTGTTTCCTAAGGGGTCCGAACAGTGAGCTTGCTCAGAACAAAAGAACTGTGCTTCCTACACACACGGGCCATATCTAGTTCAACTCTGCTTAGGAAACTGACAAGAAAAGAGCTCCTCGTCAGTCCAATACACTGTACTCACTGTGATCAGACGCGAGTGCTTTTTGCACTGTGTATGGCAATGGGAGCACAATCGTGACTTTCCTTACCAGAAAACAACTCTTGCTCGTAGGACCAAAAACTGCATGTGATTCAACTCCATTTAGGACTGGGAATCAAACGCTAGCTCGCCTTACAAGAAACACACTCTGCTTTTGAGAAAAGGGCACTCTTCTACTCTACTGTGCTTTTTATAGGGCCAGTACAGTGAGCTTGCTCAGAACAATGAACTGTGCTGACTACACACACAGACCATGTCTATTTCAATTCTGCTTAGGAAACTGACAAGAACAGTAGATCCTCTTCAGTCCAATACACTGTACTTGCTGGGAACAGATGCCAGTGCTATTTGCCCTGTGTATGACAATGGGAGCACAATAGTGACTCTTCTTACAAGAAAACAACTCTTGCTCATAGGACCACAAACTGCATGTGATTCAACTCCATTTCTGACTGGGAAACCAACGCTAGCTCGCCTTACAAAAAACACACTCTGCTTTTCAGAAAAGAGCACTCTTCTACTCTACTGTGTTTCCTATAGGGCCAGAACAGTGAGCTTGCTCAGAACAAAAGAACTGTGCTTCCTACACACACGGACCATATCTAGTTAAACTCTGCTTAGGAACCTGACAAGAACAGTAGATGCTCCTCAGTCCAATACACTGTACTCGCTGTGAACAGACGCGAGTGCTATTTGCACTGTGTATGGCAATGGGAGCGCAATAGCTTATCCTTACCAGAAAACAACTCTTGCTCATAGGACCGAAAACTGCATGTGATTCAACTCCATTTAGAACTGGGAAATAAACATTATCTCGCCTTACAAGAAACACACTCTGCTTTTGAGAAAAGAGCACTCTGCTAATCTACTGTGTTTCCTATGGGGTCCGAACAGTGATCTTGCTCAGAACAAAAGAACTGTGCTTCCTACACACACGGCCATATCTAGTTGAATTCTGCTTAGAAACATGACAAGAACAGTAGATCCTCTTCAGTCATATACACTGTACTTGCTGGGAACAGACGCCAGTTTTATTTGCCTTGTATATTACAATGGGAGCACAATAGTGACTCTCCTTACCAGAAAACAGCTCTTGCTTGTAGCACCAGAAACTGCATGTGATTCAATTCCATTTAGGACTGGGAAACAAATGCTAGCTAGCCTTACAAGAAACACACTCTGCTTTTGAGAAAAGAGCACTCTTCTACTTTCCTGAGTTTAATATAGGGCCAGAACAGTGAGCTTGCTCAGAACAAAAGAACTGTGCTGACTACACACACGGGCCATATCTATTTCAATTCTGCTTAGGTAACTGACAAGAACAGTAGATCCTCTTCAGTCCAATACACTGTACTTGCTGGGAACAGATGCCAGTGATATTTGCCCTCTGTATGACAAGGGAGCGCAATAGTGAATCTTCTTACCAGAAAACAACTCTTGCTCTTAAGACCCGATACTGCATGTGATTCAACTCCATTTAGGACTGTGAAACAAACGCTAGCTCGCCTTACAAGAAATACAAACTGCTTTTGAGAAAAGAGCACTCTTCTACTCTATTGTGTTCACTATGGGGTCCGAACAGTGAGCTTGCTCAGAACAAAAGAACTGTGGTTCCCACACACAGGGGCCATATCTAGCTCAACTCTGCTTAGGAAACTGACAAGAACAGTAGCTCCTCTTCAGTCCAATACACTGTACTTGCTGGGAACAGACGAGAGTGCTATTTGCACTGTGTATGGCAATCGGAGCTCAATAGTTACTCTTTTGCCAGAAAACAACTCTTGTTCGTAGGACTAGAAACTGCATGGGATTCAACTCCATTTAGGTCTGGGAAACAAACGCTAGCTCGACTTACAAGAAACGCACTCTGCTTTTGGGAAAAGGGCACTCTTCTACTCTACTGTTTTTCCTAAGGGATCCGAACAGTGAACTATCTCAGAACAAAAAAACTGTGCTTCCTACACACACGGACGATATCTAGTACAACTCTGCTTAGCAACCTGACAAGAACAGTAGATCCTCCTCAGTCCAATACACTGTACTCGCTGTGAACAGACGCGAGTGCTATTTGCACTGTGTATGGCAATGGGAGCACAATAGCCTATCCTTACCAGAAAACAACTCTTGCTCATAGGACCGAAAACTGCATGTGATTCAACTCCATTTAGAACTGGGAAATAAACGCTAGCTCGCCTTACAAGAAACATACTCTGCTTATGAGAAAAGAGCACTCTTCTACTCTACTGTGTTTCCTATGTGGTCCAAACAGTGAGCTTGCTCAGAACAAAAGAACTGCGCTTCCTACACACACGGCCATATCTAGTTCAATTCTGCTTAGGAAACTGACAAGAACCGTAGCTCCTCTTCAGTCCAATACACTGTACTTGCTGGGAACAGACGCATGTGCTATTTGCACTGTGTATGGCAATGGGAGAGCGCTAGTGACTCTTCTTATCAGAAAACAACTCTTGCTCGTAGGACCAGAAACTGCATGGGATTCAACTCCATTTCTGTCTGGGAAACAAACACTGGCTTTCCTTACAAGAAACACACTCTGCTTTTGAGAAAAGAGCACTCTTCTACTCTACTGTGTTTCCTATGGGGTCTGAACAGTGAGCTTGCTCAGAACAAAAGAACTGTGCTTCCTACACACACGGGCCATATCTAATTCAACTCTGCTTAGGAAACTGACAAGAACAGTAGCTCCTCTTCATTCCAATACACTGTACTTGCTGGGAACAGACGCGAGTGCTATTTGCACTGTGTTTGGCAATGGGAGCGCAATAGTGACTTTCTTTACCAGAAAACAACTCTTGCTCGTAGGACCAAAAATTGCTTGTGATTCAACTCCATTTAGGACTGAGAAACAAACGCTAGCTCGCCTTACAAGAAACACACTCTGCTTTTGAGAAAAGAGCACTCTTCTACTCTACTGTTTTTCCTATAGGGCCAGAACAGTGAGCTTGCTCAGAACAACTGAACGGTGCTTCGTACACACGGACCATATCTAGTTCAACTCTGCTTAGGAACCTGACAAGAACAGTAGATCCTCTTCACTCCAATACACTGTACATGCTGGGAACAGACGCCATTGCTATTTGCCCTGTATATGACAATGGGAGCGCAATAGTGACTCCTCTTACCAGAAAAAACTCTTGCTCGTAGGACCCGAAACTGCATGTGATTCAACTCCATTTAGGACTGGGAAAAAAACACTAGCTCTCTTTACAAGAAACACACTCTGCTTTTGAGAAAAGAGCACTCTTCTACTCTACTGTGTTTCCTATAGGGCCAGAACAGTGAGGTTGCTCAGAAAAACTGAACGGTGCTTACTACACACGGACCATATCTAGTTCAACTCTGCTTAGAAACCTGACAAGAACAGTAGATCCTCTTCACTCCAATACACTGTACATGCTGGGAACAGAAGCCATTGCTATTTGCCCTGTGTATGACAATGGGAGCGCAATAGTGACTCCTCTTACCAGAAAAAACTCTTGCTCGTAGGACCCGAAACTGCATGTGTTTCAACTCCATTTAGGACTGGGAAAAAAACACTAGCTCTCTTTACAAGAAACACACTCTGCTTTTGAGAAAAGAGCACTCTTCTACTCTACTGTGTTTCCTATGGGGTCCGAACAGTGAGCTTGCTCAGAACAAAAGAACTGCGCTTCCTACACACACGGCCATATCTAGTTCAATTCTGCTTAGGAAACTGACAAGAACAGTAGATCCTCTTCAGTCCAATACACTGTACTTGCTGGGAACAGACGCATGTGCTATTTGCACTGTGTATGGCAATGGGAGCGCAATAGTGACTCTTCTTATCAGAAAACAACTCTTTCTCGTAGGAAAAGAATCTGCATGGGATTCAACTCCATTTCTGTCTGGGAAATAAACACTGGCTTTCCTTACAAGAAACACACTCTGCTTTTGGGGTCCGAACAGTGAGCTTGCTCAGAACAAAAGAACTGTGCTTCCTACACACAGGGGCCATATCTAGTTCAACTCTGCTTAGATACCTGACAAGAACAGTATATCCTCTTCAGTCCAATACACTGTACTTGCTGGGAATTGACCCGAAAGTGCATGTGATTCAACTCCATTTAGGACTGTGAAACAAACGCTAGCTCGCCTTACAAGAAACACAATCTGCTTTTGAGAAAAGAGCACTCTTCTACTCTATTGTGTTTTCTATGGGGTCCAAACAGAAAGCTTGCTCAGAACAAAAGAAATGTGGTTCCCACACACAGGGGCCATATCTAGTTCAACTCTGCTTAGATACCTGACAAGAACAGTATATCCTCCTCAGTCCAATACACTGTACTCGCTGTGAACAGACGCGAGTGCTATTTGCACTGTGTATGGCAATGGGAGCGCAATAGCCTATCCTTACCAGGAAACAACTCTTGCTCATAGGACCGATAACTGCATGTGATTCAACTCCATTTAGAACTGGGAAATAAACGTTAGCTCGCCTTACAAGAAACACACTCTGCTTTTGAGAAAAGAGCACTCTGCTAATCTACTGTGTTTCCTATGGGGTCCGGACAGTGATCTTGATCAGAACAAAAGAACTGTGCTTCCTACACACACGGGCCATATCTAGTTGAATTCTGCTTAGAAAACTGACAAGAACAGTAGATCCTCTTCAGTCATATACACTGTACTTGCTGGGAAGAGACGCCAGTTTTATTTGCCCTGTATATGACAATGGGAGCACAATAGTGACTCTTCTTACCAGAAAACAGCTCTTGCTTGTAGCACCAGAAACTACATGTGATTCAATTCCATTTAGGACTGGGAAACAAATGCTAGCTAGCCTTACAAGAAACACACTCTGCTTTTGAGAAAAGAGCACTCTTCTACTTTCCTGTGTTTCCTATAGGGCCAGAACAGTGAGCTTGCTCAGAACAAAAGAACTGTGCTGACTACACACACGGGCCATATCTATTTCAATTCTGCTTAGGTAACTGACAAGAACAGTAGCTCCTCTTCAGTCCAATACACTGTACTTGCTGGGAATTGACGCCAATGATATTTACCCTGTGTATGACAATGGGAGCGCAATAGTGAATCTTCTTACCAGAAAACAACTCTTGCTCTTAGGACCCGAAACTGCATGTGATTCAACTCCATTTAGGACTGTGAAACAAACGCTAGCTTGCCTTACAAGAAACACAATCTGCTTTTGAGAAAAGAGCACTCTTCTACTCTATTGTGTTTTCTATGGGGTCCGAACAGAGAGCTTGCTCAGAACAAAAGAAATGTGGTTCCCACACACAGGGGCCATATCTAGTTCAACTCTGCTTAGAAACCTGACAAGAACAGTAGATCCTCTTCACTCCAATACACTGTACATGCTGGGAACAGACGCCATTGCTATTTGCCCTGTATATGACAATGGGAGCGCAATAGTGACTCCTCTTACCAGAAAAAACTCTTGCTCGTAGGACCCGAAACTGCATGTGTTTCAACTCCATTTAGGACTGGGAAAAAAACACTAGCTCTCTTTACAAGAAACACACTCTGCTTTTGAGAAAAGAGCACTCTTCTACTCTACTGTGTTTCCTATGGGGTCCGAACAGTGAGCTTGCTCAGAACAAAAGAACTGCGCTTCCTACACACACGGCCATATCTAGTTCAATTCTGCTTAGGAAACTGACAAGAACAGTAGATCCTCTTCAGTCCAATACACTGTACTTGCTGGGAACAGACGCATGTGCTATTTGCACTGTGTATGGCAATGGGAGCGCAATAGTGACTCTTCTTATCAGAAAACAACTCTTTCTCGTAGGAAAAGAATCTGCATGGGATTCAACTCCATTTCTGTCTGGGAAATAAACACTGGCTTTCCTTACAAGAAACACACTCTGCTTTTGAGAAAAGAGCACTCTTCTACTCTACTGTGTTTCCTATCGGGTCTGAACAGTGAGCTTGCTCAGAACAAAAGAACTGTGCTTCCTACACACACGGGCCATATCTAATTCAACTCTGCTTAGGAAACTGACAAGAACAGTAGCTCCTCTTCATTCCATTACACTGTACTTGCTGGGAACAGACGCGAGTGCTATTTGCACTGTGTTTGGCAATGGGAGCACAATAATGACTTTCCTTACCAGAAAACATCTCTTGCTCGTAGGACCAAAAACTGCATGTGATTCAACTCCATTTAGGACTGAGAAACAAACGCTAGCTCGCCTTACAAGAAACACACTCTGGTTTTGAGAAAAGAGCACTCCTCTACTCTACTGTGTTTCCTATAGGGCCAGAACAGTGAGCTTGCTCAGAACAACTGAACGGTGCTTCCTACACACGGACCATATCTAGTTCAACTCTGCTTAGGAACCTGACAAGAACAGTAGATCCTCTTCACTCCAATACACTGTACATGCTGGGAACAGACGCCATTGCTATTTGCCCTGTGTATGACAATGGGAGCATAATAGTGACTTTCCTTACCAGAAAACAACTCTTGCTAGTAGGACCAGAAACTGCATGGCATTCAACTCCATTTCTGACTGGGAAACAAACACTAGCTCGCCTTACAAGAAACACACTCTGCTTTTGAGAAAAGAGCACTCTTCTACTCTAATGTGTTTCCTAATTGTTCCGAACAGTGAGGTTGCTCAGAACAAAAGAACTGTGCTTTGTACACACACGGTCCATATCTAGTTCAACTCTGCTTAGGAAACTGACAAGAACAGTAGATCCTCTTCAGTCCAATACATGGTACTTGCTGGAAGCAGACGCGTGTGGTATTTGCACAGTGTATCGCAATGGAAGTGCAAATGTGACTTTCCTTACCAGAAAAAAACTCTTGCACGTAGGACCAGAAACTGCATGGGATTCAACTCTATTTCTGTCTGGGAAACAAACACTAGCTCGCCTTACAAGAAACACACTCTGCTTTTGAGAAAAGAGCACTCTTCTACTCTACAGTGTTTCCTAAGGGGTCCGAACAGTGAGCTTGCTCAGAACAAAAGAACTGTGCTTCCTACACACACGGGCCATATCTAGTTCAACTCTGCTTAGGAAACTGACAAGAAAAGAGCTCCTCGTCAGTCCAATACACTGTACTCACTGTGATCAGACGCGAGTGCTATTTGCACTGTGTATGGCAATGGGAGCACAATCGTGACTTTCCTTACCAGAAAACAACTCTTGCTCGTAGGACCAAAAACTGCATGTGATTCAACTCCCTTTAGGACTGGGAATCAAATGCTAGCTCGCCTTACAAGAAACACACTCTGCTTTTGAGAAAAGGGCACTCTTCTACTCTACTGTGCTTTTTATAGGGCCAGTACAGTGAGCTTGCTCAGAACAATGAACTGTGCTGACTACACACACAGACCATGTCTATTTCAATTCTGCTTAGGAAACTGACAAGAACAGTAGATCCTCTTCAGTCCAATACACTATACTTGCTGGGAACAGATGCCAGTGCTATTTGCCCTGTGTATGACAATGGGAGCACAATAGTGACTCTTCTTACAAGAAAACAACTCTTGCTCATAGGACCACAAAATGCATGTGATTCAACTCCATTTCTGACTGGGAAACCAACGCTAGCTCGCCTTACAAAAAACACACTCTGCTTTTCAGAAAAGAGCACTCTTCTACTCTACTGTGTTTCCTATAGGGCCAGAACAGTGAGCTTGCTCAGAACAAAAGAACTGTGCTTCCTACACACACGGACCATATCTAGTTCAACTCTGCTTAGGAACCTGACAAGAACAGTAGATGCTCCTCAGTCCAATACACTGTACTCGCTGTGAACAGACGCGAGTGCTATTTGCACTGTGTATGGCAATGGGAGCGCAATAGCCTATCCTTACCAGAAAACAACTCTTGCTCATAGGACCGAAAACTGCATGTGATTCAACTCCATTTAGAACTGGGAAATAAACATTATCTCGCCTTACAAGAAACACACTCTGCTTTTGAGAAAAGAGCACTCTGCTAATCTACTGTGTTTCCTATGGGGTCCGAACAGTGATCTTGCTCAGAACAAAAGAACTGTGCTTCCTACACACACGGCCATATCTAGTTGAATTCTGCTTAGAAAACTGACAAGAACAGTAGATCCTCTTCAGTCATATACACTGTACTTGCTGGGAACAGACGCCAGTTTTATTTGCCTTGTATATTACAATGGGAGCACAATAGTGACTCTCCTTACCAGAAAACAGCTCTTGCTTGTAGCACCAGAAACTGCATGTGATTCAATTCCATTTAGGACTGGGAAACAAATGCTAGCTAGCCTTACAAGAAACACACTCTGCTTTTGAGAAAAGAGCACTCTTCTACTTTCCTGAGTTTAATATAGGGCCAGAACAGTGAGCTTGCTCAGAACAAAAGAACTGTGCTGACTACACACACGGGCCATATCTATTTCAATTCTGCTTAGGTAACTGACAAGAACAGTAGATCCTCTTCAGTCCAATACACTGTACTTGCTGGGAACAGATGCCAGTGATATTTGCCCTGTGTATGACAAGGGAGCGCAATAGTGAATCTTCTTACCAGAAAACAACTCTTGCTCTTAAGACCCGATACTGCATGTGATTCAACTCCATTTAGGACTGTGAAACAAACGCTAGCTCGCCTTACAAGAAACACAAACTGCTTTTGAGAAAAGAGCACTCTTCTACTCTACTGTGTTCACTATGGGGTCCGAACAGAGACTTGCTCAGAACAAAAGAACTGTGGTTCCCACACACAGGGGCCATATCTAGCTCAACTCTGCTTAGGAAACTGACAAGAACAGTAGCTCCTCTTCAGTCCAATACACTGTACTTGCTGGGAACAGACGCGAGTGCTATTTGCACTGTGTATGGCAATCGGAGCTCAATAGTTACTCTTTTGCCAGAAAACAACTCTTGTTCGTAGGACTAGAAACTGCATGGGATTCAACTCCATTTAGGTCTGGGAAACAAACGCTAGCTCGACTTACAAGAAACACACTCTGCTTTTGGGAAAAGGGCACTCTTCTACTCTACTGTTTTTCCTAAGGGATCCGAACAGTGAACTATCTCAGAACAAAAAAACTGTGCTTCCTACACACACGGACGATATCTAGTACAACTCTGCTTAGCAACCTGACAAGAACAGTAGATCCTCCTCAGTCCAATACACTGTACTCGCTGTGAACAGACGCGAGTGCTATTTGCACTGTGTATGGCAATGGGAGCACAATAGCCTATCCTTACCAGAAAACAACTCTTGCTCATAGGACCAAAAACTGCATGTGATTCAACTCCATTTAGAACTGGGAAATAAACGCTAGCTCGCCTTACAAGAAACATACTCTGCTTATGAGAAAAGAGCACTCTTCTACTCTACTGTGTTTCCTATGTGGTCCAAACAGTGAGCTTGCTCAGAACAAAAGAACTGCGCTTCCTACACACACGGCCATATCCAGTTCAATTCTGCTTAGGAAACTGACAAGAACCGTAGCTCCTCTTCAGTCCAATACCCTGTACTTGCTGGGAACAGACGCATGTGCTATTTGCACTGTGTATGGCAATGGGAGAGCGCTAGTGACTCTTCTTATCAGAAAACAACTCTTGCTCGTAGGACCAGAAACTGCATGGGATTCAACTCCATTTCTGTCTGGGAAACAAACACTGGCTTTCCTTACAAGAAACACACTCTGCTTTTGAGAAAAGAGCACTCTTCTACTCTACTGTGTTTCCTATGGGGTCTTAACAGT